>NC_020492.1:27732911-27734256 GCF_000184155.1 Fragaria vesca subsp. vesca | reverse complement strand
TGGAGAGTCCGTTGAAGTTGACAGACGTGCACAGGAATTCTCCCGATTTAATCCGGATTTTCAAGGGCTTGGATATTCTTGAAATTCTGCCGAATTTAGATCTTCTTCTCCATATTGGACTTGGTTTGGACCTCTCCTTCATGGACTAGGCTTCGAGGAAAGATGGAATCTTGATCAAGACAGGAATCCTGAGTAAACAAGGGTTTCCAACACTCAGCACAATTTCAACACCAAATTATTCAAATCCGAAAATACTATGTATTCTAATACTAAAAACTACATATTTCTAAATTAAGCAATTATTCTACACTAAACACAAATATAAAGCTAAAACAACTAAATAGGAGTTAACAAAGGGTAAATAAAGGGTATAAACATATTAAGAACGTCACACTTTGTGCTCCTATCAAATACTAAGGTATTTGATGGGATTGAGGAGCATAATCTGAAACCTCTAGGGAGGTCTGGTGAGTGGATTTTGGAGAGGCTTAACCAGCACTGGTTCGGATATTTGAGCACCAGTAAAGAAGTAACGGACTTGAATCTTCCCACATCTGATGAGTTTAAGTATTGGACGCACAAAAGTGTATTCTTTGAATTGCCTTACTGGTCGACCTTGAAAATCAGACACAACTTGGACAGCATGCACATAGAGAAGAATATTTGTGACAGCGTTCTTGGAACAATTCTAAATTTCAAACATAAGAACAAGGACACCCCCAAAGCTAGTGTTGATCTTAAGATGATGGGTATACGCCCCCAGCTATGGCTAGTAGAGAACAAAAAAACCAAAAAAGCCATAATACTTGAAAGCAGGCTACACAGTGCATCCTCAAAAGAAGGCGGAAGTGTCTCAGTGGTTTGGAAACGTTAAGTATTCTCACGGGTATGCAGGGAATATTACTCGATGTGTTAAGATGGGGGAAAATAAGATAACTGGGTTGAAGACTTATGACTGTCATGTTTTTGTCAGGACCTACCCCGGATTTCCCCTTGAAATCCGGAATAAACCCTGCGGGACTCATCATGCTCAACAACATTCATAACTAGCACTGAGTCCATTTCTAAGGCTAACTAGGGCCAATGAATCAAAACTTCCATAAATCCCTAAAAACTTCAATTATACATTTCTCCGTAACAACAACGAAATAGACTAATTCCTTTTGAGGGAATACTCACCTTGATGAGGGCTACAAGATGAGCCAAAGATTCCGACCTATGGTGGCCGGAGGTGGGATTTCCGGCAAAAAGCTTCCCGGCGTCTCCGGCGAGTTTTCTCCTCTTTCGGCGGGCTAACGACTCGGGGGCTAGGCCGGGGAGAGAGAGGAGGTGATAGGGGTCAAAA
>NC_020492.1:27725102-27725617 GCF_000184155.1 Fragaria vesca subsp. vesca | reverse complement strand
ACAGAACTCTGCAGACTGGGCATTTAAAACGAAAGGCCCAAGGGAAAGCATTTAAAACGTTAGAGTGAGTGGACAAAAATAAATAATAAAAATACGGACTTAATGATAGAGCATTGAAATCAATTTAACGCTTTTCCCATATTTTCCATTGAGAAAATATTTATTTTATGCATGCCATTCTTGGAAATCTTTCCGAAAATAATTATAGACAAAACTAATGAACCAATCCCATTGGTTCCCAATAAATCAATAAAAATAGGGAAGATGTTTCACCAAAACAATGAGCCTCCTAGGCTATAATAGCGTCCCACGCTAAGCGCTTTACTCACATATGATGAGGACCGCTTAAAAAGTTATAATAGCGTCCCACGCTAAGCGCTCAACTCTCATATGATGAGGACCGCTAAATAATGGCTAGCTAACAATAAATATATATATACCGATCGGTTGCCTCCCAGGCTATAATAGCGTCCCACGCTAAGCGCTCTACTCACATATGATGAGAACCGCTAATA
>NC_020492.1:27719738-27724060 GCF_000184155.1 Fragaria vesca subsp. vesca | reverse complement strand
GCTGCTCTTGCAAGACATGAGAGGGATCGGCAATATACTTGCGTAGCATGGATACATGGAAAACATTATGTATCCGGGACAGCTCTGAAGGTAGCTCCAATCGATAAGCAACTGTGCCAACCCGCTCTACAATCTCATAAGGACCAATATACCGCGGGCTAAGCTTTCCCCGTTTACCAAAACGCACTACTCCCTTCCAAGGGGATAATTTCAAAAATACCCAATCAGCCACTTGAAACTCAAGGTCCTTTCTACGATTATCTGCATAACTCTTCTGCCTATTTTGAGCTGCTTTAAGCCTTTCTCTAATCATCTTGATCTTCTAATTTGTATCCTGGATAATCTCTGGACCACATTTTTTTTTTACCACATTTTTACCATCTCCAAAAATTACTCTTTTAAATCATAACTTTTTCATGCTAATTCCGATTTTAACACATAGCATGTCTACGAACTCGTAATAATGTCCTCTACGACTTTTATGAAGAAAGTTTTCCCAAATTCCAAACACAAGAAAAAGTCAACTCTAGGGTCCTTAAGTGATAAACGGTTACTTAACACGGTAAAAGACCAAAATATTACCAAAGTAAATAACCGTAAAATAACTTAAGAACCGGGGTGTGACAATTTTGCTGCAACGTCTTATTCCCGTGGTCATTAGATCGTATTTGCAGAGTGATGTGGTTGACACGTTAGTGGCTTTGTCCAAGTTCTTTCAGAGGATATGCGCTAAAGAGCTTAAAAAGTCTGATGTTCGGTCATTGCAAGAAGACATTGTGTACATCATGTGCAAGCTGGAGATGATCTTTCCCCCGACTTTATTTGACATCATGATTCACCTCATGATCCACTTTCCCGAACAAGTGTTGCTTACTGGTCCGGTACAGTATACCTGGTGCTATCCAAATGAGAGGTATGCACTCATATTTATTCTAATTAATAATCCTTTCAAATTAAGATAAATGGTATTTTAAATATTTATTGTAAGAATTGCATATTTGTTTTGCAGGCAACTGGGGGATTTCAAGAAGAAGAACAAAAACAAACGTTTCCCTGAATGGTCGATCACGACGGCATACATTCAGGCTGAGTGTGTAACTTATTGCAGCGCATATCTCAATGATGAAAACACAGTGGGTGAATCATCTGGAGCCGGTAGTAGCCAGCAATTCAATCTATCAGTTGTTTCAAACGATGTTGAACCGTACGACAGGTTAAGTAATTCTGAAAGATTAAGTAATGATGCTATCAAAGAGGCTCATTGGTCTTTCCTTCAACATTGCGAAGGAGCCGAGCTAACTTCAAGAGGCATTTGGAAATGCAGTATGGTAATGAAGCCATACACGAGAGATTTTCCTGATTACTTCCCTATTTGGGTACGTACCTTTCTATCGATCTCAATATATGATGTTACATAAATTAAATATATATTGTTTTTTGATGTTACATAATGTAACAACGTTGCTCTTAAAATTGTTACAGATGATGCACATTCAATAGCAGTTTCCTACTTCTTATGACCGGAGTTGCACTTGTTGGCTGGAGGACCCCAAAGCCACAGAGTTCGTGCTGGATGTTTTGTGAACGGTGTTAAGTTTGTGACGTCAGAACAAGATGAAGGCCATGTCACCCAAAACAATGGAGTCATGGTTGAGGGTTTGGGTTTCAACTACTATGGGGTTCTTGTTAGTGACATCGAACTTATCTATGGCAACCGTATGCCAGTCGTGTTGTTCAAGTGCAAATGGTTCAATACTGACCCAACCAGACGGAGGAGTACAATTCTGGATCGTGGCTTGTTATCAGTGGACTCAAACAGTGTATGGTATGAGAATGAGCCGTTTATTCTTGCCACCATGGCCAAACTAGTGTTTTATCTTGATGATCCGGCTATGGTGAGGGTTGGAAAGTGGTGCAGGTGATGTCACATAGGAATATTTGGAATGCAGCTACACTGGGAGGGGATGATGAGAGTGGGCCCAGTAAACCAATAACAACTGATCAACCGAATGAACCATATCAAGAGGAATCTCCACATGTAGTCCCCGATACTGAGGATATTCGTGTCAACAACCAACACGTTCCGGTTATCATAGGTTACCTTCCAATTACACCATCTGAACTAAACTCGCTACAACGTCGCAACCCCAATCATGATGACGACGACTTCATAGATGACGAATACATAGAGGATGATGAGTATTCTGACCAAACTGAGGAGGATGATGATTCAGACGACTTAGATTATCATGAGTACAATTAGTATATATATATTACGATTATTGTATGATTAGTATATAGTCATATCAATTATTCAGACGACTCTGATTATCATATGTATTTTTAAAAATTATTAACCACCCATTGTAATTTTTAAAATGCATATATATGTATGCTTTTTTAAGTACGAATACTTACGTGGAGTTACAATTGGGTTTAGTTTGAAAAGTTACACGAAAATGCTCGGATGCAAATATAATAAAATCCTTAAAATTTTTAAAAATATACTTAGTTGACGGAATTTGAATAATTCGTCGCCTTGGTAATCCTAAGGCGACAGAGAGTGGACTTTCTGTCGCTTAGGATACATGAAATATTAGTCACAATTTAAAAAATTTATGTTGCTAACGCGACGGAAATTGTATAAGTCATCGGCTTAGTAAAACCAATGCGACGGAAAATGTATTTTCCGTCGTCTAGGAGGCCGAAATATTAGGCAGGTGAATTTTGCACCTTTTTTTTCCCCGAAATTTTGTATTACTTAGGACACGAATATATCTCTTAGGCGACGAAACCGAACTTAAAACCTATACTAACTCCCTCGCGCAATCCACAATCCCACAATTCACACCCACAATTCCCAAATCCAACCAGAGTCGCGCCACCAGACCCCATCCACGCATCGGCAACCGATTCAAGTGCGCGCATCCACCCACCTCCTCTGCTCATCGCCACCGCATCCACCCGCCGCTCCGATCTCTCTGCTCTCACCTTCTCACCGCCGCTCCTTTTGCAGGTCTATATTCTCTCTTCTCAGATTGATCTTGCTTATTACTTCTGAATGGTAAACGAATTCGTTGATCGTGTCCACAGTTTATTTTATTTTTTATTTTTTAATTATCCAAAAAAAAAATTACCAATATCACATTGTATCTTCTGCTTAAGTGACTCACAGTTTTTGTTAGTGTTTTCTGTATCACCAATGCATCAAGTATAAAATATAAGTGGTGCCCTGCAGTTGACAGTTGTTCAACGGGATCTCAATCGGCGTCTGTAACCGCACCCAAATCTGCAAGACGCATTGTCGGCAGCGCTCGAATCAAAGTTAGAAGCCCAACATGTAAGTGTATTAATTTACTGCCCCCCAGCAAACTTCTACTGGGGGTCAGTAAACTTATACTGGGGGTTAATAAACTTTTAGTACAATGTCTCTTTCATTTTCATGCCACTTACACACAACAGATATTCCCTTGTATGTTAAGTATCATAATGTATTTTCACAAGTTAATTGTAGCTCCGGCCCTGAAAAAGAAGCGGGGTTTTTGTTTTGGAAAGAAGGCGGAGGATATCGTTCAACAAACGGGGCAAAAGATCAAGCTGGCGTATTGCCCCCATGTAAAAGGCCCTAACGTGAGGGGGATAAACAGCTTGGTGGCACATGATATCGGTTGCGCCATACGGCGTCTGGTGGGAATGAGGGCAAGCATGTTCTACGACCTTGATCAGACTGAGAAGTGGAAGGTGTGGAATGCAATGTCGGTAAGTAACTGAAAAGTATATGAAAAGTAAATTTACTTAATTACATTTGTTTGATAACATATATATCGCTTATGTAATTGGAAGGCATGAACTGACTGAATTGACATCTCTCTGTTGATAAAATTTCATGTCTAAGGATATGTTTGCATAAGACGGAGTTTTCTTATAAAGTGAAAATGTTATGGATATGTGTAAAGTATGATTGAATGTGTGTAAAGTATTGTGTGTTGATATGAATTGAAAGATGTGTTTTGTGATAGTAATTGGGTGTATTTAATTTTTTTTTTTTTTTCAGTGCTTACCATGGGAATTTTTTATTTATTTCTTACTTAGCCAAAGTACGAGTGGGATGAAAATGATGAGCCAATGTTCAATTGGATACTGATGAGGGCACAAGAGAGGTACAAGGACTGGAAGTACCAGTGCCACAAAGCTTATCTGAAGGAAGGGTCCTCTAGCATGCCTTCAGATTTCATTGGGAGAGAGGACCAGTGGGAGTTTCTATGCCAGTACTTCGAGTCAGATGCGTTCAAGGTGATTTTTTAAATTACCTTCATTGTTTT
>NC_020492.1:27713250-27719713 GCF_000184155.1 Fragaria vesca subsp. vesca | reverse complement strand
TTGAGGTGTTGGGTACGGTGCTCAAAACTACGCAAAGGAAAGGAGATCAGAGGGATGGGACGAGGAGGCGAGCGAGACTTGAGCCATTCTTCAAATGGTTCCACTTCACGTAGTCGTCCTCCTATAGTTGATGAGCAGCAACTCCAAGAGGTGCAAGAGCGCTATGAGCAGAGACTAAAGGAATTAAAGGAGCGTGCCCAGTAACAGTTAACAAAGGTCCAGCAGCGTGCCCAACAACAATTCCAAGAGGTCCAGCAGCTTGCCCTGCGTGCTGTGTCTATGTATAGTGCTGTGCAGTCCCAAGTTGCAGCCATATATGAACACCTAGGTATGCCACCTCCTCCTCCTCCACAGTTTCCTCCTCCTCCTCCAGATGTTTCTCCTCCGGCCTCCACATGTTTCCCCACAAAACAATGATGATCTAGGCGATAATATAGAATTGGACAACCGACGTCCTTGGAATTATTAATTTTGTAGTACTTCATTATAGTTTAGCTAGATTGTATGAACAATTTTCTACCTAATTAATTCATTAATTAATTTGTATATATGAATAATATTTGTCCATCTATGATCAATATATGAAAAATGTTCCAAATCTAGTGTTTCCGGTATATATATATATCTGTATGTGTTTGATTATTGTTACTGATTTGTAATTTTTGGAAATAGTGAAACCCAAAAAAACGAAAAAACAAAAAAAAAACAAAAAACTTCACTGTTTTTTCACCCTAAATAAAATCTCTTAGGCGACGGAACCAGTAACCTTCGTCGCCCAAGATATTTGTCTTCAACGACAGAAAATAGTATTCTTCGTCACCCAAGCGTCGACTAAGAACTGTTAGGCATTCGTCGGATAACAACTCTACCGACGAATTTTTCGTCGAGTAAGAACGATGCAATATTCGTCGGTAAACATACATACCGACAACAATTCCGTCGGCTAAGAACATGTCCGAAAAAAACTTTCCGTCGATAGAGAGTTTTATCGACGATTCAGTTTGTCGACAAGGCAGGTAAGGGTCCGTCGGGTTTGATCGCTCTTAGTCGACGACTGACTTAAGTTTCGTCGCGTAAATGTCTAACTCACGACACTTAGACGACGGATTATTGGTCGACCAAGATTATACGCGACGGATATGTGGTCTTAGGGGACGAGTTGTTTCCGTCGGCTAAGTCGGTATTTCCTGTAGTATTAATATGGCATGCTATGTCACTTAGACATATCACCAATTTTTAAGATTTTGTCATGTCATTCTTAAGCAAAAAGGCAATCTTATCCTTCTCAAATCTAATGGCTCTAGGTTATTTTGTTTTTTATCAAGAAATAAATGATTATTATGTCTTTTCTGTTCTATAAAAAGTATATGTTTCTAGTCTTTTCTCTCTTTTCATGTATAGATAATGTTGCCTAGATTAAACACCAAAATATAATATGAAAATACATATTTTTGATAATATACTTGTTCAAAATGTGAGTTCATACTCAATGGAAGGGCCCTATATATGAGGGTCCTTCCATTGAGAGATCCCTATTTTTGACTATTTTTAGGGATAGGGCATTACACCAACTTCCTGATCAAATTTTTGCATCTACACCGTTCAATTCATTGGGTTATATGAGTAGATTATTTCTACAAATTTTCAGATAATTTAGTGATCATTAACCCATTCAAAACTTCGATTTATTTTTAATGATCTTGAACGGTCTAGGTTTAATATAAAGTGTGTAACCTTTTGTTTTAATCTCAGCCATCCAACCTCAATAAATGACAGATCCAATGGTGTGGGCATATCCCTAAAAATGGCCAAAAATAGGGATCCCTCAATGGAAGGGCCCTATATATATATATAGATATATATAGATACATATTAATTTGTCCAAAGAAAAAACTAATTTTATCCATTATAAAAATTTACATATATATAATTCATCCAAGATAAAGTTTATATATATACAAAGTTTTTTTTATGTTTTATTTAATTTTTAAATTCGATAGAGAATATAACATATATATATATAAACTAGATTTATAATATAAATAAATGATAAGTTAAAATTCTAGAAATAGATTTAGATTCACAAAGATAGGAAGAAATTTTAATAAATTTACAATATTGATAAATTTATGGTATAAAGGCTTCATTTGGTATGTTTACTAACTAGATCATTATTAAGAAAATATTTCATATTAGTTTATATTAATCATTATTTGTTAGGGTTAAAATTGACTCTTTACTCAAAAATAACTTGTGATTTTTAAAATTGATGAAGTGTCTAGATGATATGCCATGTCACCTAGAATTAAGACCATAAATCTCATGTCTTAATACTCATTAAAGTCCTCTACCACTACCCTTTTTTATTTTGATTTCTTGTTGTCTTGTTAAAAGAACTTCGGGCTCTATATTTTGGTGAGTGTTTGGTTTTATAGCATAGATAGATAAATATACAGAGATAGAAATAGGAAAATTGTTGGAACAAAAATATGCACATTTTTCTCTATACTAGAGAAAAACTAGAAAAGAAATTCTCTTTTGAACATAAAAAATAAAAATAAAAATAAAAAAATAAAAAGGTGAGCACACTTCATATTAACTTAAATCTGAGAGCTATTGAATATTTTTATCTCATTCATCACGAAAAATGATCATACAACGGGTACATGACAACAATGCCTTGGTAAGAAGAAGAGCTATACCTTTTATAAATAAGAGCCACTGTTATCAAGCCTACATATTCAAAGAGCTACCTAAAGGAAATACCACATGTATTACTTACAGATTGTCACTTAAAAGAGTTCTTTAGGTATGCACAGTAGTGTACATCTTCTATCATCCTTCAATACTTTAGAGGTTACAAGAGTAACTAGTGAGCCTAGTATCTTCGTAGTTCATTTTCCGCTATGTACAGAAGGAATGGTGAAAAGGATCAGACTGTTTCTACTTCTTTTTGAAGACCAAAATAACGTATGCGATGGCTCTTGTTAATAAACCAGTAACAACGAGCAAGGCTAGATTACGGTACCAATTCTTGAGATCATAGTGACTCTTCTCCAGTGTACCACATCTTGTTATTAACCACACTCCAGAGTACCTGAAAGTAAAAGAAAGCAAGAAGCACTATAACATCCACATGACCAACAATAGTGATTGCATATAAATAAAGATGGTGATCTCAAACCTTTGGGCATTTGCTATGACAAAAGATTCCATAGCCCACTTAGTAAAGCAGAACTTAGTCATTACATCCACAATCTCACTTTCAATTGTATTGGTTGCTATTAGAGTCAAAACAACAGGGAGAAGCACGGACCACTGTATATCAGAAAAGTGGCTTAAAATCAGAATACACAAAAACATGTATCACATTCCTGAAGCTAATAATTTCTCAGAGGAAAATCATCTTACCAGTTGGGCTGGACCGGGATTCATATATATGGACAAGGCATAAGCGATACCAGTTACGCAGTAAACCAAACATAACAAAACAACATAATTATCTGTGACAGATGATCTTGGATTGTTGAAGAAATAGAACATGGAAAGGTAAACGAGAGGCTTGATGAGTGTATTAAAATGGTCAACTGTATCTTTGGCGAGAAAGTAAGCCAAGCTACTCATGCCAGCAGAGCTCTCTCTCCAGTAGTGCAACTTATCCAGTCCAAAAGTTCTCAAAGCTGCGATCATGGCAAGGAGAGCTGAAATTGAAACAAAGTGAGATATGTGCGAAAGAGAGAAACAAAGACATCCTGGAAAAGCTATCATTCAAGACAACATATTCTGCTGTTTTCATACAAAGACACTGATGTCCAACACAGAAATAACGATGCAACAGCGTGCTATGATATGGGGATGCTGGTGGATCAATTAACCAATTAGCAGCCCTTCTTTTCAATATTTTCATCTCTAATTGTTTATCAGAAATGGTTTAGTAGGTCTAAGAGACCATCCTGGTATAATTAGTGACATGTAAGGATTTAATATTCGGGATTATGCATCAGCCACATCTGCTAGACCCCAGGCTCAAATAGGAGCATTCTAAATCTATTTCCTTTTTTAATTAGTCTGCAACAAGTACAGTTGACCAGTCCCACATCCAGTGGGTGCCAATTCACTGGCAGTAATTTTTTTCTATTTCAAGTCTCTTTATTGTGGAAATTGATCGATACAGTTTCGTATTGCTTTATCTTCAAAGCAGAAAATAATGAAACATACAAAATCAATAAGTGAAATTACCACAGCTTAATTCCAAACGAAGTATTGCATGATTAAAAAAATAAAAAATATTGCACTTACAAACTGCTATGACGGTGTACATATAACCTTGAGCACCGAAGGTCTCCTCGCTTACTTTAGCAAGAACTCCCAAGCATAATCCAGCAAGCAATAAAATAAGAAAATCTATTGCTTGTGTCCTCGATTCTCGTAATCGCTGCTTACCAACCCTGAAAAATCAAGTAATATAATGAATCATTAAACACACTCAAGAATTGCATTACAGAGTTTGTGAAACATCACATTAGAGCGACAGTGAACAATGCATGATAGATTTATAGGCATGCTTAACTCTCAATTGCGAAATCTGTAAAGATAAATGTCCCAAGATCTACTTAAAGTATCCATGTTATTGTACTGGAAACAGTGATATGAAGTGTTGTCACAATCAGTGACATGTATGAGCAACAAGCACTGAACAATATTTTGGAACCAAATACTACCTTCTACAGCTAAAAGTCCCATAGTTATAATGACTTGCATAAATATATACATATATGATACGATACTCATTATATCCTTATGTCTCTAGAAATTAGAAGTTTTCTTTCAACGAGTATATAAATTATGGATATCAACCTGCCAAGGAAGTATCTATATTGCAGGAACATGCCAGGGGTTTTTCGCTCTGATAAGTCACTCTTTTTTAAAAGATTGTGCTGTAGATTGTCCTTTTTCACCTCAACATGACACTTGACATCCTGCCAAAAGCCCTCCCCTCCAGAATTAGGAACATTTTCTCCATGACTTGAACCTTCACTTGTTGATGCAGCCATTCCCTCAGAACTCTGAAGCATATCCATAGGAACTGGGTACCCATTATGAAGCATCCATCTAACGGGTAGTTGTTTATAGGTCACCGCTGAGCTTGAGCTTGGTTTTACTAAGCCTTCCAAAATGTCAATGAAATAGTCTGGAGGATTGACACGATCAGGAACAGCCATCCCAAGGCTCGCGAAGTACTCTTCGACTTTCTTCACTGATCCATGATACACTGTAAGCCCACCTTTAGCGAGAAGTATCAAATCATCAAACATCCTAAACAAGGTGTAGCTGGAACACCAAAAGTATTGAAATTAGGAACTTCAAAAATTACAATAAGAGGGAAAAATGAGAGCTTGATTGGAGTGAAATTCATATATTTCTTTGTGCACCCGGTAATCAAGTACTCCAAAGATCCAAAAAGTTGAACAGAAGAATCAGTATCCCAATTCAAGGATATATCTTTCACGTAAAGGTTATGGATTTGCACTTTCCTTTCTTAAGAATTCAGTCCCATTCTAAACCATAGGAGTACAAAAAAGAAGTGAAGTTAATGTAAAACGGAAAGTATACAAATAACTGAGGCCCCCAAGGCTTTTAGTAGTTATCTTTTCTCACTCACTAGTGATAACCTTCAAGAGTGGAAATTCAGCTTTTATAAATTGATTTCCAAAACAATTTGTATTCAAGTTTAACCACAATGACATGAATCTTTTGAATTAAGCGCATGGCTCTCTGCTTTAAGATAGAAAGTGGACTATTCAGAATACTGAAGCATACAAAAAGTGCATAAGCAACATGTTCAGACCATGTGAAAAAGGACCTTATCCCAACAAACGGACAAAACAATAATTACTTAAAAATGTGCATTTTAGGATTTAATAGAAGTTAAATTACCTGGGCTGGTGGACAACCATGCAAATGTTAACTCCTTCAAGAGCCTCACGTCTAAGAGCTCTAAGTAGCAGATTAGATGATGAACTATCCAAACCGGATGTGGGTTCATCTAAAATTAGAAGTGATGGTTCCATGACCATTTCCAGCCCAACATTTACTCTTTTTCTTTGACCACCAGAGATTCCTCGCTTCTCTACCGTACCAACCATGGAATCCCGCACTGCCTGCAAGCCCAAGGACTCAATAACTCTTTCAACAACCAGGACCTTTTCTGGTTGAGGCAGATTGGAAGAGAGTCTGCAATAACGGAAAATCCAGAAAGAGACAGATGGTTGAAGAACTAATGTCAGTACCAGTAAGTGGTTGTGAGCAATGAGGTAAGCATAGAGAAAAGAAATTAAATAAATAACAAATAAACAAACTAAAACCAAAAAGCAAAAGAGAAACACAGCAAAAAGAGGATCACCCCATCATAACTTATCAGTGTCTTACTTATCTAAGGAATTGGCTATTGGTTTTTTTTTTT
>NC_020492.1:27704138-27712904 GCF_000184155.1 Fragaria vesca subsp. vesca | reverse complement strand
GGGGGGGAGAGAGAAAAGGAGGTAATTGCCTACACCAATAACAAGAAACCTTTTTTTCTTCAATTTGGTTTAAAATTCATCCAAATGAGCAATGATGGTCTGTATATAAGTGATCATGTTTCTTATATCCGCTGATATTGGAGGACCTAAACTAAGATGCAGGTTGGGGTAATTATATGATACAAAGCAGACTTCAAATATCTCAATAAATCCAGGAAACACAGATCTGCCAGAGACAAAGGAAAGAAAAGAGCCAATATCAGGTAAAGGTGACCCCCAATTATAAAAGACATAGCATGCAGCACAGGATTTGGAGAGAAAAAACAAAAAAAGAGAAGAAAAGTAGCAGTATAGAACACAACTTTTTAAGATTTGGTAGCTTAAATAGTAGCAATATATATATGTATATTCAGAAGATTAAGAACTAATAAGTAAGGTTCTTTACCTAGTCCTAGGAAACAAAAGTGTTTGACTTTCTAAAATCATTGCTAGCAAATCAAGGGGTCTTTTCCTTGAGTTCTAATATTGCTCAGGGAAAATAAGAAATAGGATCCATTGCAGGAGGCAAAGATTGTTGGTTTCTGATATTGAAGTCCTGAAATATATTCAATCTTGCTGAGAGGACATGGATCAGAAATGCCACTCGACAGATAGCTAGTTAGTTGGAGTAGTGAATCTTAGGGCTACTTGAAGTAATTAACTAATGAAACAGAAACCAAGTTTTTCCCGCACATTAAATGCTAATTGGTAATAGGTTATCACAAGATTGTTCTGTAAGCAACACAGAGGAGAAGTAAGGGTCAGAAAACCATTGAACTCCAAAAGCCTAAGCAGTAAGGCAAAACATGAATCAATCCAACATGTGCAGCCCCATCTTGCATACGAAGAGGTAGATACATGCAAAGATAGACATCAAAAGGTATAGCTCTGTGCAGCACCTTGCAAAAAATAAATGGAAAATATGCACTGGAGATATTTGAGTCCAAGACCTTCAGCAATCTGCGAACTGAACTATGTTGACAACCATTGGACCCTAAAACTTGAACTAATAGAGCAGACTAACTATATATGTAAATCTGACAACATCGCCCAAGAAGTGTACTGAAAGATGGTACAAAATGTGCATACCTGCATCTTGCACTGAACCAGAGATTTTCTTCCACTGTCAAATTGCCATGCACAATATCATCTTGTGGAACAAATCCTATAATTTTCTTATATGAGTGGATAGATTCCATCTTTCCATTTACAAGAACCATACCAGTCATGGTGCACCCTCTCACTTTTCCTAACAAAGCAGAAAGAAAAGTTGTTTTTCCTGCTCCAGATGGACCCATGACAGCTGAAACCCTGCCGGGTGATATTTTCCCAGTTACACATCTTAAAAGATGTATGTTTTTCCCTTTCAATGTGAGTGTTAAATCTTTAAAAGCAACCTCAATTGGAGGCCTCTTTTGGATTTCAATTTCACCAGCCATTTGTATAACCCCAGAGAAGGTTAGGTTTGCAGTCTGCTCCTGTAAAGCCTTTTCCTTCTCAATTTGACCATATGCATACTTGAAAATCTGACTTTGGGTATGCAACTGCTTACCTTTTGGTGCGTGCTTTTTAATATTTTTATCACCTATCTCTAGATTGAAGCCTTCATTACTATCTGGGTCATTCTCAATAGCATGTAACATTTGTGTGAGGTTGTTTTTTTCCTTTTTTTTCCCTTTAGATGTTGCAGCTTCAGATGCACCTACCGAATTTGGTGGCATAGGTGGCAAGACACCATCTGTTCCAGGTTTAGCTTGTCCTGTTCCTTTTATCTGGCCAGAATGCCTGGTGGATTTTCTGCGAGAAAATGTACGTGAAAACTGTGTTGACAGTCCAACAGCATGCTTCTTAGCAATGTCCTTTGCAGATTTCCATTTTTCACGTGCTTGTGCTGTTTCTCTCACACTTTGAACAGCCTTTTCCCTGGATTTTGCTTGTCTTTTCTCTCGGGTGGAAAGTACTTGGTCGGTACAGTTATATATAATGAGAAGAATGACTATTATTGCAGCCTGCATTGACAAGTGAAGGTCACAATTATGATGGTTGCATATGTAATTAGTTCAAAAGTCATAGCATGGATACAGAAGATTTTAATTTATCTCCTTCACAATATTTTTGGAAAACACAAGAGATACACTGTTAAGCTTTTTTTTTTCTTTTTTTTTTTTTTTTGAGAATGAATACTGTTAAGCTTTTGAAATATAGTAATGCTGTGCAAATTATGTTCATCATCTCTTCACTTTGAAGAGGCAAGTGAGACCACTCACAAAAAGCATGATACCATATGCAGTAATATTTTGATTTTCTGATTTTGCCTTACAACTTGCCATTTTGAAACATCCTGCAAGTTAAACAATAATGGTTACCATCAACTAACTAAAATCAAAAGCAGACTAGTGTATAGTTAGACTCCAGAGGATATGCTACAATAGATAATTATAACATCTTCCGACATCTGGCACGATACTGACCTAAAAAACATTTGTCACGTGTGTTGTTAACATTTGCTATAGCACTTGCAAACTGGCAATATGTTTATTTTGAAAATGTACAGATGTGATCATCAACAAATTAATACAACAAAAAGTAAAAATAAAAAATAAAAAAAAAGGTTGACAAGAGTTCCACAAAAGAAAACAGCATCAGAGCACAGAATTACATCATGTGCAACTTTGCTAGGAATGAAACAACTAAGAAACAAGACACCTAGACAATGCTGCCTTCCAACCTATCATCATTCAACAAAGAGTATCTTATAACCCGCAAAAACAGACCAAAACCAGACAGGACCCTACTCTCTTCCAAAAGCTTCTCCACCCTGTACCATATGCAGTCTTCCAAAATCCTTCTATTTTCTTTTCATCCAGAGCACCCAGATGACTATATGACAGCCAAGAGTCCAAGACACTACAATACCATAGAACTTTGGCCTCCAGCCCTACAGGCAGTTAGTTGTAAAACATGCCCAATACCACAAGAAATTGAGCTTTTAATTTCAGTGTTGACCAAACAATAAAAAGACTATTGCAACTCACAACCCAATCCTAAATACACCCAACCTCAACTTTTCTACACTACTCCTGTTCCCCTTGCACTCAACTTCCCTGTGCTCTCTTTTGGTGAGTTGTCAACCCTTGCAACCCTTGGTTTTCTTGCATTCTATTGTAAATCCACTCTCCCTAAGATTTCACGCTTTTGACTCACAGACACACAGTCATAAATAACTGACTTTTACTACTGTAATAATTAAAACACTAAGTATCGAAAAAATGCTAATTACCGGGGACAAGTATGTCAAAAAATAGCAAGTAAAAAAAGGGAAAAGAGAAAAACTATCTGCCTTCTCTCACAACCAGTACCCATCATCTGGTTGTACCCGTCTCTGTATGTGTGTGTGCGCGCGCGTGCAGGCCTTCTCCACTAATGTTAACCTTTATTAAGGTGAGGTAACATATATATAGTTAGCTGTAGACATTCCTTATTGAACAAGGAATTTCGAACTTGAGATTTTCTATAACTCTCAAACTGGACTTTACCCAGACTCCCAGTTCACGTTTGGTACTGAGGACTACATTGCACCTCCTTATTTTTTGAGACTGTCATGGACTCATGTGGACTGCCTTAAGTTGTCCTAATATTAACTCATGTTTGGTGTTGCACAGGATTAGAGAGTAGTTTGCCTGGTTTATGGTTTAGAATAGAAGGATGGTGTTATCTAAGGATGACCAATTTGAGTACCCACCATAACACCATCTAAGGAGGCCAGAATGAAAGCAAGGTGTTCTGTACCCAGTTACACAACTCCACAAGACGATTAAGTTGAAGACAGTATCAGTGCAGGGTGGGGGTCATGGGAAACGGATGCCAACAATATCCTAGACCCTAGTAAACAAGTACGCTTCTATCACATATCTGATATAACACTTTTACCTTGCTGCCTTCCTTATGGAGTAACTGTTTAGTTATCTATTCAAGATTTCCATGTCTACAACTATAATAACATTTGGAATCAAACTTCAGATGGCCAGTCTCGAAATTAGATGTCCCTAATTGAGTTTTTCACACTTAGAAGAAGAAAATGACAAGTTGAGGTCCTGGCCATCTATTCAAAACAAGAGTGCTAAGAAAAATGAAAGTCTTCCTGAGAAACATATGTGCAAAGAAAAACATACCTTCCTGAGATGTGGAACCCAGCCTGCAATAATGTCTGCAATGATATGCAGAAATTTTAGCATCGCTACAAATTAAGTTAGCAATAGAAGGCTTCTTATTTTGGTTAGGGACTAGATGCCACCTATGCATTCATCAAACAACAGTCGAAAATAAGAAACCCTAGGTTTTTTTTTTTTTTTTTTTTTTATCAGCAACCCAGGTTTTGACAATGCAAAAGCACACAAAAATAGAAAAAGAAAGAAAGAAAAAACCACAACTTGCAAATTTAAGGACAAAGTGCTAGAAGTTTGGG
Organism: Fragaria vesca subsp. vesca; assembly: GCF_000184155.1. Classification (NCBI taxonomy): domain Eukaryota; kingdom Viridiplantae; phylum Streptophyta; class Magnoliopsida; order Rosales; family Rosaceae; genus Fragaria; species Fragaria vesca. The sequence continues at coordinate 27,708,400 of NC_020492.1, read as the reverse complement.
ATAAATATCAATACCCACTACTGCAAGGATTTGTTTGGATGCTAGACGGACAGTATGATCCACCCGAACAGAATATCTCTTTAGAACTCAAGACATCAGCCCACCTATCTGCTCCTCCACAACTATGGTTCTTCCCTGAAGGTACCTTATAACGGTATCTGTAGAATATTTCTGCTGATAAATATTAATGTATGCTAAGCATAAGAAGCATGGCGAAAGAAAGAGAATTTAAAAGGAACACCAAAAGCTCCAAAATGAATATGAACTCACGGCTTGCATGCACCAGTAGTACTATTGAGCTTTGCAAGTGGGCAGTAAGCACCTTTTGGGCAAGCTTCACAGAAAAGTTAAAAAAAAAATGGAGTCAGGAACACCCAACCATGTCAAGGACTACTATAGGGTTCTGTATTATATATTTTTTTACCGTATGCAAGAAATGAACATATATAAATGAGCATTACAGTATCTATGAAGAAAAAAATAAACAATAAAGAACTATAGAAGCATCAACATATAAAATTCATTTTATTACAGAATTATTGCCACATCACTGACCTCATTATTCAGACATAATTCTTTAGATGGCATTCTTGACAATTGGAAAACTGTTGTGTTTTAGTTATCTTGGTTTTTTTCTGGTATTTTTCTTTATGCTATCTTGATTTGTAGTATAGATCTTTTAGCTAGCATTCTCACTGGACATCTTGTCCCCTGCATCATCCTTGTTTTTCAATATATTTGTCATCAAATACAATTACAGAATAATTTCCATTTCAGAAATAAATGATTAAACAACACTTTGGTGGCCACTGAGGTCTCTCAAAAGTGTTATCTTTAATTACTAAATAATTACACCTTTGATGTTTAGTTCCCAACGTCAGGTGCTATCTGCACTCTATTAAATTCTTTAAGTGTGATGGACGGTATATAAATTGATGGAAAACCTTATATGACGGACCAAATATATGAATATTAGTTTAACCATAGTCCTAATATTAATATTGATAAAAGTCGTAGGAACTTCAGAGATATTATATAAACAACAAGAAATCAAGAAACATGTTAACCAGTTACAAATAGAAATGTTAAGAAAGGTAAATGTTTAACAGGTTTCAAGGACTTACGGATCATGCAAGTAAGACCATGAGGGCAGAAAAAACCCTCACAACAAGCTGCACATTTCGTAGTTCTACCAGGGATATAAGTTTTATTTTTCATTTCAACTTTCTCAACAGTTCCACAAGCCCACCCAGGTTCACATCCAGGATTCCATGTAGACATATTACAGTTCTTATTCGGTTTCAATTTATTGCTTTTCTTGACATCTGTTAAACTTTCAGCATACAGCGATAATTCTTTAAAAGTGCACAACCGCTGCATAATCTCTTCCATTGATCCACCTTAAAACAACATCAGAAACTGGATTTAGATGAAACTAGCTGAACTGGTGATTGAATTATTGCGAGTGGGATACATAAAAAAAGATAAAGAAAGAGAATGTTCAAATGGGGGGTTTGCACTGCTAGGACTTCTAATTTGATCCTTTGTTCCTTAAAAAGTGATGCCAAAGTACAGTTTCCATCAATCTAAGAATATAAAGAAAGAAAGCATATGACTTTAAATGGTCTTCATGTCAACTAAAAAGGCAAAATAACAAAAGCTCCATTAACTGTTTTCAACCGTTGTTTCTTATTTCAAACCATCCTACAAAACTTGCTTGACGAATTTAGTTAAGAAAATTTTCCAATTGCCAGCAGCAAAGAACCAACGCAAGACAAATTGAATATAGTATTACATATATCCAAGGAAAAGAAAAACAGAGACTGATACCAAAAAGAAACCTAGTACCCACTTACTCATAAAAATGCGGAATTGCTACCATCTCCTAATCACTGTACACTAGGTGACCCATATTCTGTTCGCAGTTTTACAACAACAAAAAACGATAGCTAATATGATTAGTGTTTTCTGCTTTCTATCTATCTTCTAACAAAACTAGATTCAAAGTATTTCTCACCAACCATTGCAATAGAACTATTTGACATGAAATTTTCGTACACCCTCACAACCTAAACCGGTTTCTCCGAAAAGTAAGAACGGTGATAATGACAAACTCAACGAGATGGTACCAAATTTTTTGGCGCAGTTGCTAATGAATGTTGAATCGTCTGAGAAATTGAAAGCCCCATTCCAATCCTTGTCTCTGCATTATAACAATAAAGATAAATAGAAACCTAAATTTTGATTCCGAAAAATCAAATCAAATCAAATCACAGAAAAAACACTAACACGTCAATGACGCAGAAGCTAAGCTTATCCTTGAGCTCATCTTTGAGAATGGGAGTGATGTTGGAGAATTGATTCAATATGGCACTGGTGGCCAAGCTGGCATACCCGTCATTGCCTCCTCCGCCGCCGCCACCGCCTCCTCCGTCGTCTGCGTCTCCGCCGCCGGTGTCACCACCGACGCTGTCGGCGTCGCCCATGCCGGCGCCGAGGTCCTGGCTGAAAACGGGCGGCGTGGGCGGCCAGACGAGGGTGAGAGCGAGGACATGGAGAAGAACCCTAAGAGAGAGGATGAGGTGGTCTCTGGTGACCATATCGAGTGCCTGAGAGAGAATGCGATGATGATTGGGTTGGTTTGGTGTGGAGGATTTGAATGGGTGGGTTTGGGTTTAGGGATTTGGGAGGAGAGGCCATGAGAGAAAGAGAGCGAGGAGATTGCGGGGGAAGAAATGGCGGGGAGAAAGATTTGGCGAAGGAGAAGGAAAGAGAGAGAGAGGAGGAGGAGAAAGAAGTTGGTTGGAGTAGGGCTGGGCGTGTGAAAAAAATCATCCGAATCGAACCGAAAAATCGGATCGGATAACCGAATCGAAATATTTGAGTCAAAATAAGTAATGAACCGATCTGGATCGATTTAAATCGGATTGAATCCAATTCAAACTCTTAAACAAACTGAAAATAACCGAACCGACCTAAATTATATAATGTGTGTGTGTATATATATAAGGGCAAATAACACAAAAGTGTCATTTGAAGGTACAAATGATAAAAAAATAATCATTTGTTCCACATGTTAAAATGGTAACCCTAAATGTTATCAGATGATAAAATAGTTACTTAATTATATATAATATGATGTAATGGTTGTGATTAAGTGTCAATTATGATAAAAAAATACATTTTTAAATTTTATGGATTTACGGTTCTACCATTCTGTTAGTTTCTCTCGTTCTCTTCTCTATCCGGTACGCTTTCTCTCAGCTCTTCTTTATCTCTCTGTTACTGCTTTCTCTCTGTACCCGATCTCGATCTCTCTCGATCTCTCTCTCGATCTCGATCTCGATCCCGTCGGCGCCACCTGAGTTTCATCGTTCGTATCTGTGACACGGTGGCTCCATCAGTTCCGGCATCCACCGCCTTCCAACGCAAAAGAGGTCGATGATTTGCTCAGACACAATGTTTTGATTTCTTTCAGTATTTTGATGTTTTGATTGATTTATTTCTGTGTTTAATCGTTACAATTTGATATGTTGTCGATCGGTGAATTCTAGGGTTCATAGGAATTTAGGGATTTGTAACTCTTTGACTCAATCTCTGCTATATTCCCAGCCTCTCACGAATTTAGTGATTTTAGTGTTTGAAAAAGTGATTTGTTTGCATTGTTTTGCTTATTTTGGTTGTTTGCATTGTTTTGCTTATAGGTGTCATGAGGTACTATGGACAGTAACTATACTGCAAAGCTTGTGTACTCTGGTGAAGGAGCAGCAGTTTCATTTGATCAAAGCGTCTCATATATTGATTTTGCTAATTCTGTACGTGACCGATTTCCGGTATTGGGCAGAAGCATTGTCAAGCTGAGGTATACTGTTTTTCCTGATGTTGTATCTTATCGTCTTGAAAATGAAGATGATATGAAGATGATGTTTAGAGTTTTGGCCCGTTATAGTTCAGATTTTGTTGATGTGGATGTGTGCTCTTTTGATGTTAGTGCTTCTGGTTCTGAAAGTGTGTTGAGTAACAATGTTAGTGAAGAGTCTAGCGTTTCGTTTGATGAAATGATTATTTAGGATGCTACAAACCAGAGGAAGCAAAGAGGTATTGTAGCAAAGGTGGGAGAATTATATCAAATCAAAGGACCAGAAGTTTCAAGGTGGTGTGGAAGAGTTTAGGTTGAAATTGCGTATGTATGCAATTGAGATGGGATTTGAGTACCGGTATGTTAGAAATACTAAGAAACGTGTTGTTGCTTATTGTTCTAA
>NC_020492.1:27702899-27704038 GCF_000184155.1 Fragaria vesca subsp. vesca | reverse complement strand
CGGGAGGAGGGAGGAGGCAGAGACCGGGAGAGGGAGGGAGGGAGGAGGGAGGAGGCGGAGGAGGCGGAGACCGGGAGAGGGAGAGAGCGACTGGGAGACCGGGAGAGGGAGAGGAGGCGGAGGAGGCGGAAGAGGAGGCTAGGGTTTTTCTGCTGTCGAGCGCAAGTTAAACCCGACAACTTTAGCCGACGAAATTATTATTTCGTCAGCTAAAGCTAAGAATCTCGTCGGCTAAGAATCAATTCGTCGGCTAAACCTTCGAAATTCGTCGGCTAACTTTTGAAATTCGTCGGCTAAAGTACTTTTATACATTTGGCACATTGTGATTGTGATTATCAAACTTGAGAAACAGAAATCCGACCGTCAGATCTGACCACCATGACAAAATACATGTATGGGCAAAAATTCAACTTGATCCGACAAGAATAAGGGCTCGATCTGGACTGTCTATCTCGTAAGTCAAACCCCTAAACGCACGGAAAAGGTCGTTCGACCGTTTAAATTACGTATTTTGGCCGGACCTTCAACTGAAAATAGTTTTAAATCGATGACACGCAACAAGTCGTATAAAAATTTTACGCAAAATAACCACCGAAGATAGGGTTACTCATAGGGGGAAAGAATGAAAAATTACATTGACCGCAACTATCGGCACCGAATATTTACCGGAATAGTGTGATTTTTCAACCGTGGATGTATTTCACCATTCTCATCATATCTTATTTCACGACTTTTTTGCGTTTGAAGGTTTTACGTATAGTTTGTTTCTGAAACGGAACATTTACATAACACTTGGTAAACAAGTTATACAACATTAGTAGGCATGTTGTGATTGTGATGATCAAACTTGAGAAACAGAAATCCGACCGTCAGATCTGACCATCATGACAAAATACATGTATGGAAAAAAATTCAACTTGATCCGACAAGGTTAAGAGCTCGATCCGGACGGTCAATCCCGTAAGTCAAACCCCTAAACGCACGGAAAAGGTCGTTCGACCGTCTAAATTACGTATTTTGGCCGGACCTCCAACTGAAAATAGTTTCAAACCGATGAGACGCAAGAAGTCGTCTAAAAAATATTTACGGAAAATAACCACCGAAGATAGGGCTATGGGTATGTAATAGAAAAATTTAGG
>NC_020492.1:27683094-27694694 GCF_000184155.1 Fragaria vesca subsp. vesca | reverse complement strand
GTCGGGAAGAAAAGAACACAAGAATCGGACGGAACAAGATTGATCTCTTCTCAAGGATTCTCCAAGCTCGGTTATTGTTGTCTTCCCCTTCCATGAACTCTTTTGTGTTTTTAATTTTCATTATGCGCAACTAAACTCATAGTAGCTAGGGGGCTGTTGAAGCCCCTAGACATGATTCATAACATGCTTTGATTTTCAATTTGTTTTTGCAATTAATAAGATTGAGGTTTTGTTTACCGATTGTTCTTCGATGAATTCTTTGTGTGTGTGCTTTGGAGGCCTACTTAGTATACATGCTAGGGTTCTAATACTTTGATTATTTGATGCCTGGGTCAATATCGGATCCCTCAAATTGTCTAGAGAAGTAATCGGTAGTTTTCACTAGCGAGTAGACGAAACCCTAGGTTTAGCAAGGCGCTAAGTTTATTGCGATGCCTAGTGATTGCTCAAACTCTTTTCATGCTTATTGATCTCTGCTTGTTTAACCTAATAAACGTACCTTTAGGTTACAATGTTTGAGAATAGTTTAGGTGTAGAGTACTTCCTGCCTAACGTATAAAGAAAGAGTAATAGATTGTGCTCAAGCGTACCGAGTCAATCTGAGCATCTTCAATTGAGTTAGTTGGTCACAAATTGGACAAAGTGTGTTGTGTGTGATTGTCGGGGGTGGATACTTCCTCCCTAGCTAGTCTCATTATCTTGATTTTCAACTACTTTGAAATCAGTTTTCAGTTTTCTTATCTTCTGTTCGTCATATTCCTGTATTTTATTTCCCTATCAAATCAACTCCGATTTATCTCAAATTTTGTGTACTAGACTCTCTGTGTGTCTAGTACACCTCTGTAAATTTTTGTGTTTTTCTGAACACTCTAGGTTAGGTTTTACTTTTATTTTTCGACTGTTGTTCAATAGGAGCTGCAGTCACGTTTTGTGACTTTTGTTGAAGCTTTTAGTTTAACATAATCCTCTGCGGGAGACCCTTATTTCTCTATATTACAATCGACAAATTTGCAGGAGAATAAGGAAAATAAATAGCTTTTAATTTAGCTATCAATCAGCTCAAATAAAACTTAAAATCAATATATATACACATGTACGTACCTATATATAGCTCCACAAATTAATTATGGACAGATTTCAACAACACCCAAACTTTTTCTCCCGTTTTTTTTTCTCAGATGAGATGCTGTCCAGATCTGCGAATATAAAGAACTTTAGCCGACAAAATTTTCCTTCGTCGGCTAATTTATATTTTCGTCGGCTATAGTCAACTTTAGCTGATGAAAATTTGATTCGTCGGCCTGGTTTTTTTTTTCGTCGGCAAAAGCCTTTCTTCTGGTAGTGTGGCATAGTGTAGAGTGAGTGGACAAAAATAAATTAATAAAAAATATTTATGCTTCCCCATTTTAATTTCCAAAGAAAATATATTGCATGCGGCAGCTCAAAAGCGCTCAACTCATAAACTGGCAATTTCACGACTAGCTCCGGCTAGTCACCAACTTAAATAAAATGGAGCCTCTCAGGCTAAATTATATATAATCATATATTCGTATGTATTTACACCCGTTAGACTCCTTGTATGAATCCTAAAAACAATTTAGAAAAATAGAAATTCATACAAATCTACAACGTTGGTGTCTAACGCTCACGTTGCGCCATAATGGTATTTTTCCTCATTATGACCGAAGAGGACGGTGTATTTATATACACGTGTACTCCCTATATGAAAACCTAAATAAACCAGAAAAGAAAGTAGTTTTCATATAGGGATATGACACTAGTGTCTAACACTCACGTCACGCCATAATGGCATTTTTACCTCATTATGACGGACCAAGCACGTATGGCTAGCTAGCATTTATATACATACTATACTCATAATATCCATAAACATATCCACTGAAAATCTCATTTTCGGGATCTCTCCAAAGGAGGAAAATTGCCAAATATCTGAGAAATAAATAAATCTTAAGAAAAGAAATAAATGATCAACATATAATTCATAGCATGCTTTTCAATTAAAACAAAGGTCCACTAAAAAATTAGGCCTAAGCCTGATGACGCTTCGAGGCTTCCTCTGCTCGGGCCTCCTCTCGTCCTGTTCCAAATATATACTTAATTTCCCACTAAAAATCCAATAATTAAACATAATGGGCAAAATTAAACGTGAGCCTCCCTCACACTCATCATTGCCCAACTTCGCCATTCCTAACTCAATATGGCTCAAACTTTACCGAACATACCGGCGGTCTTAATTCAACCTTCTACAAATTAATGACTTAAATCCTACGACCGGATTCTACATTAATTAACCGCCAAAAATACCAAACTTCGGAAATTCACAAACCAATCCAAAACTCATCCGAAAATTCCATAACTCACATCAATATACTCCCCTTAATATTCCACATTTAAAACCCTAAAAATCTCCCAAACAGCGGCGGCGGCGGCCGGAGGCCGATTCCGGCGACCTCCAATTCTTATAAAATTTTGACAGCATCTTCCTCTCATCAAGCTCTACAACTTTCCTAACTAGCACAAACCCAAAATCCAAGCCTAACTAGGTCAATCGAACGAAAACAACACAAAAAGCCCTAGGGCTTCCACTCACCGGTTCTCCTCACCTGAAGCAAACTGGACCGAGTCCTTCTAGGGCAAGGCAACTGGGTTGGAGACCTTCAAAACCATATATGGCTTGCCCGGATTGGTGGCCGGAGAAGGAAGTTCCGGCGACGTGAAGCTTAATGCAGTGGGACCTTTCGGGGGAGAGCGCTCCTTCACGGCGGAGCTAGGGCAGCTATCACCGGTCCTGGGAGATAGCTGGGTCGGAGCGGCGGCTAACGGTGGCCAGACGGCGGCGGAATTACAGCCGGAAAACCGGGCAGCGGGAGACTCGGGGAAGAGGGGAACCGGGAAGAAAAAGAGAGGAGAGAAAATGGGTTTGGGCCTCACACCCCAAACCGGTCCAAGCATATATCAACCCAACTCAAAAAATAAAACACCCCGAAAAATAATACCCTAATAAAAATTACCTTTTACTAGCTAAAATTTTACCATTTTTACCGTCGTCATAATTTTCTCCTACGAATACTCCGCATATAATCGTCCCCGAAACCCCTCTAGGGACCAATTAAACTATTACCTTAATGACGGAGACGGTAAAATTCTTATTATAACCAAGCTAGTAAATAAGGTAAAATATAAGGGTCGGGATGTGACACGTAGGGCTAGCTACCATTTATATACATATTATACTCATAATATCCATAAACATATCCACCGAAAATCTCATTTTCGGGATCTCTCCAAAGGAGGAAAATTGCCAAATATCTGAGAAATAAATAAATCTTAGGAAAAGAAATAAATGATCAACAAATTAATTCATCGCATGCTTTTCAATTTAACACAAAGGTCCACTCACAAATTAGGCCTAAGCCTAATGACGCTCCGAGGCTTCCTCTGCTCGGGCCTCCTCTCGTCCTGTTCCAAATATATAATTAATTTCCCACTAAAAATCCAAAAATTAAACACAATGGGCAAAATTAAACGTGAGCCTCCCACACACTCATCATTGTCCAACTTCGCCATTCTTAACTCAAAATGGCTCAAACATCACCGAACATACCGGCAACCCTAATTCAACCTTCCAGAGACTAATGACTTAAATTCTACGGCCGGATTCTACATTAATTAACCGCCAAAAATACCAAACTTCGGAAATTCACAAACCTATCCAAAACTCATCCGAAAATTCCGTAATTCACTTCAATAAACTCCCCTTAATATTCCAAATTTAAAAACATTAAAATCTCCCAACCAACGGCAGCGGCCGGAGGCCGATTCTGGCAACCTCCAATTCCTACCAAATTTTGATAGAATAATCCTCTCATCATGCTCTACAACTTTTCTAACTAGCACAAACCCAAAATCCAAGCCTAGCTATGCCAATCGAACAAAAACATCAAAAACGCCCTAGAACTTCCACCCCAAATTTCTCCTTACCTGAAGCGAACCGTAGTGAATCCTTTTAGGGCAAGGCAGCTAGGTAGGAGACCTACAAAACCGTTTATGGTTTGCCCGGATTGGTGGCCGGAGAAGGGAGTTCCGACGATGGAACCACCACGGCAGTCGCCGCTTTCGGGGGAAAGAACTCCTTCATGGCGGAGCTAGGGCAGCCCTCACCGGCCTAGAAAGGAAGCTGGGTCGGAGGGCAACTGAATAGGACCGGTGCGGCAGTCTCAGGCGGCCGGACGACGGCGGACGAGCGGCTGGAATGTCTAGCAGCGGGAGGAACTCAGGGAGAGAGAGAACCGGGAAGAAAAGAGAAGAAAGAATATACCCACACCCGGTCCAAGTCCAAAAATATACCCAACTCCACCAAAAATTTACACCCCAAAAATAATACCCTAATAAAAATTACCTTTTACTAGCTAAAATTTACCATTTTTACCGTCGTCATATTTTTCTCCCACGAATAACTCTCCGAAATAATCGTCCCCCAAAACCCCTCTAGGGACCAATTAAACTATAACTTCATTGACGGAGACGGTAAAATTCTTATTATAATCAAGCTGGTAAATAAGGTAAAAATTTAAGGGTTGGGATGTGACAGAATTATTTCTTTTTGTGAAATCGTTGTTTTCTTGCTGCATTCTGTTCATAATGTGGAGTGGTTTTTCATTTGTGGCATAAGGAAGTATTAGTGCTATGCATAAAGCACTTTGGGTAAAGAAGTTAGAAATTTTACTTTTGTGTAGTTGAGTCCATATCCTCAGTAGGAACCATATCCGAGGTATGCCCATGTTGATGCGCAAGTAGTATAAGATATGAAAAAGGGTAATTCGGGATTGGCAAAAGGGGAATGGGCAAGAGGACTAGAAAAAGGGGTTATGTGAGTGAGTGGGAGATAGTTCATGTAATTAAATACTCCAAGCCACCTTTGTGGTAAAATACATGATATGGGACATGTAGGTTTGAAGTATTTTGTTATATGAACTATATGGGGCAGATTATACATATGCATACATGTTGTCTCTTTTGACTGATATTGTATTGTTTGAAGAGGTTTTGCCTCCTATTGGGCTATTTATGCTCACCTCTTTAAATATTTTGCAGGTAATAAACAAGTTGTTTGAAGTTGGTTTCTTGCAAGGATGTTTTTAAATTTCCTGTAAAATATGTGTGCTGTTTGTTTTCCCTTAGAATAAGATACAGACTTTCATTAGTCTATCTTTGTAACACTACCAGGATAAGCACTTTAGCCAACGAAAAAGTTTCGTCAGCCTGCTAGTTTAATTCGTCGGCTAAGATTTCGTCGGGAAAAGGTCGTCAACGATGACTTTAGCCGACGAAGCAATCAGGTAGTCGTCGGCTAAAGTGTGTATTAAAAAATTAAAAAAATAACTAAAGCCGACGAAATATTGTCTGTTTTGTCGGCTTTAGGAGGGTTTAGCCGACGAAACGGGCCGTAATTCGTCGGCTAAACCTTATTAAAAAAATTAAAAATACTATAGCCGACGAATATTTTACATGTTTTGTCGGCTATAATATTCGTCGACTATAAGTCCATTCCAGTAAAAAAAAAACCCAAAATTTCTAAATTACCATTCCAAGCAAGCTGTAAAATACACCAAAACAATTCCATATAACCAACAATAAGCACATAAAACTATATAACTCATCAACTACACAAAATCTAGATCGTCTAAATTAATATCCTATTTTGGGGGCTGCTGCGGAGGTTGCGGCGGCTGAGGTAGCGGTATAAGCGTAGGCATGGGCGGAGCCGGAAGTCCCTGAAGCTGGGCAGCTGTAAACTCCTGCATGTACTGGAGCATCTGCCGCTGCTGGGCCTGTTGGATGGCATATATCTCGGTAGTATAGGCTGTCTGCACGGCATTATAGGCAGTCTGAGCAGCTTGCTATTCCCGTAGTTTCTGAACTTCAGACTCTAGCTGAGTCGTCCTGCTGGTGGTCGAGGCTGCCTTTCGTTAAAATCCTGGAGTGGTCTTCAGGACCCCCTCGCCTTTCTTTCCTAGACCCCGGCAGTAGAAGTTGTTTGCTCGCGGTGGGAAAGCTGTGCCCATGATCCTTGCCCCAACCCTCGGATCCGAAGTGTCGATCCGGGACATGGCTTCGGACATCTCTTCCTCCTGCGTGTCCAGCCATGTCTCGCTCACTATAGTACTCATCACCTCGTCACTAGCCTCCTTAACCTTCGCCTAATTGGATAGGAAAAAATGATTAATTAACATTTTGACATATATATAAGTAAAATTAAAAATTTAAAAACGTAAGATGACTTACAATATCCTCCTAGGTGTCAGGATATGCCTTCTCGTACGTATAGACGTATTGGTTGACTTCTGGATATTCCCTGGTCGCCTCGTCCATGAAGACAGCGAACGGTCTAGAACCGGCATGATGGTTCCTTGTGTTGCGTTGCAGGTTCTGAGCATTCGCCCGGGAAACAGCCTTCAAAGAAAAAATAAACTATTAGTAAAATATTTAAAAACACACGTACTTAATGACAAATTAACTAATTAATTTTTTTTAAATACCTGTTTATGAGGGTTGTTGAATTCTGATGTCAGAAGCCAACGCCACTCGTACTCCCTGTACTGGAACTCAGCAGGGGTACCGTGCGTAGTCCAATGGGTCCGCAACTTATTCTTCCACTCCTTGTACCTACATATACACCAAAAATATTAGAAATATTATTAATATCACATACAATTTTGTTTTTTCATTAACTTCTCAACACACCTTCCCCCATGTACAACGTCCACCCAGCTGCTCTTCAGGTGCTCGGGAACCTCAAACCACACCTGCATTTAACCGTTTATTAGTTTAGTTTTTCGAGAAATCAACAATGTAATACATAATATTATTGAGGTACTTTGTAAACTCACCGACATCGCGTTGTGGACCATGTTCTTAACCTCCTGCGGGACCTCGCCCTAATCTGACAACAACACAGGGACTCTATCCCTAATGAGCGCTCCCACGCGGCCAGAGTACGTCCTCAACTTCCCGCCCGATACTATGTCGCCATCCCCGTCAGTACGGATGACGATCCTCCCTGAGGTACTGACGATCTTCTCGAGAGCCTTCCCTGTGACGGGGCCTCTCTTCTTCTTTGCCGGCTTCACTCCGACGGTGCCTATCACATGATAAACCAAATTGATTATTAAAATCGGAGACCCTTTATTATTAATTATAAGAAAACAAATCATTCATCTTTCTTTACCTGAGAGCGATGCGGCGAACGCGACGGATTCTGTCTCTATCGCCGATGATGATACCCTCGCGGAAATAAGAGGCGTATCAAAAGGCACGAACCGGTACGCCGCTGATAGAGCCACTGGTGAGGGCAGTGGATAAATCGGCGTCCCTGAGCCATCGACTGCAAGTAAGGCCGGTATCATCCGCGGAAGGAACAGATGAGGCGGCGGCATCTGTACCCCAGATGACCCACTATCCGAAGAAGTACGACCCGGAGGGGGCGCCCGGTGTATCTCAGGCATACGGGGTGCAGACACCTCCGTCTGGGTCTGAGGCCACAGTTACCTCAAGGAATGAGGGACGGCTCGCTGCCTCAATGAAGGGGGCACCTCCGGCTGCCTCTGCGCCGTCTCCAGAAGGATCGCACGTCTAGATGTCATGGGGCCCTAAAACGACGTTTGAGGGTTGCTAGAGGTTCCCTCAGACGATTCGGACATTTGGCCATTCGAACCCTTCGTCGATCTAAAATTACCGCTCATCCTGTTTAAAATATTAATTTGAATCAAGGCTGAGGAATAGTGGCAGAGCTAGAAATTTATCATAGGGGGGTTCATATATGAAGTGCCGATCATTATACGGAAAAAAAAAATGTACCGATTATTCGGTCGTATAACTCAATTACTATATCATAAGTTAAAATTGAAAATATAATAACATAATACTAATATAAAGTTCTAAAACACCGGAATCAATAATGCAACAATCATCTCGTGCATAAAAAAAAATAGAGGTACTCAAATAATGACAATTTCACTACACAACCATGCACTAATCTAATAACAAAACGGCAATGCATTTATACGAATTCAAAAACGCCGCAATCAAATCAAACCCCCCATAAATATATTGAGAAAACTCAACTACACAAAATATATCTTAATCATTCTTCTTGTCTCCCTTCCAGTTTCTGACATCAAACTTCATCATCTCTTTATCATGCAAACACACTAAGAAGTTTGGACATTAACAACAATAACAACAATAACAACGGCTGCTATTCAACACCTTCCAACTAAAACAATATCCTCCGATCATCCAACTTTTCAAATTCTCAACCCTGTAATCCAATATATCAAACAACCAAAATCAAGATCAAAGATTCACAAGCGACCGGAAATCATCAAGAAACACCAAAACGCCACCATTGCTAACAAAACCTCATATAATGAAGGCAAATAAAGTGAGAAAGGGGACTCACTTTAGGCTTAAACGAGGTAAACGGTGGTGGACTGGAGGGCGTGGAGGCGGAGCAGGCGAGCAGTAGAGGGTGACTGGGAGAGAGAGATTGGGCTTTGCTAGGAGGCGGTGGAGGCTGTCAAGCGCAGCGCTGGGATACGGGGAGGCAGGCGAGGAGGTGGAGGTGGTGTTTAGGGTTTAGTCTCGCAGACTGGGGAGGCTGTCGAGCGCAGCGCTGGGATATACCCGACAACTTTAGCCGACGAAATAAATATTTCGTCGGCTAAAGCTATAAAATCTCGTTGGCTAAACTTTCAAACTCGTCGGCTAAACCTTTCAAATTCGTCGGCTAAACCCTTGAAATTTGTCGGCTAAGCGTTGAAATTCGTCGACTAAAACTTTGAAATTCGTTGGCTAAAGTACTTTTTATACATTCGGCAAATTGTGATTGTGATGATCAAACTTGAGAAACGGAAATCCGACCGTCAGATCTGACCATCATGATAAAATACATGTATGGGAAAAAATTCAACTTCATCCGACAAGGTTAAGGGCTCGATCCGGACGGTTAATCTGTTAAGTCAAACCCCTAAACGCACGGAAAAGGTCATTGGATCGTCTAAATTACGTATTTTGGCCGGACATTCAACTGAAAATAGTTTCAAACCGATGAGACCCAACAAGCCATATAAAAATTTTACGAAAAATAACCACCGAATATAGGGCTACCCATAGGGATAAAGAATGAAAAATTGCATTGACCGCAACTATCGGCACCGAGACTTTACCGGAATACCATGATTTTTCAACCGTAGACTTATTTCACCATTCTGGTCATATCTTATTTCGCGACTTTTTTGCGTTTGAAGGTTCTACGTATATTTTGTTTTTGAAACGGAACATTTACTTAAAACACTTGGTAAACAAGTTATACAACATTAGTAGGCATGTTGTGATTGTGATGATCAAACTTGAGAAACAAAAATCCGACCGTCAGATCTGACCATCATGATAAAATACATATATGGGAAAAATTTCAACTTGATCCGACAAGGTTAAGGGCTCGATCCGGACGGTCAATATCGTAAGTCAAACACCTAAACGCATGGAAAAGGTCATTGGACCGTCTAAATTAGTTATTTTGGCCAGACCTTCAACTGAAAATAGTTTTAAATCGATGATACCCAACAAGTCATATAAAAGTTTTAGGGTTTAGCCGACGAAATATTAGGGTATTAGTCGGCTAACAGCATTTTAGCCGAAGAATTATGACTTATTTCGTCGGCTAAGATTGTTTAGGCCGACGAATTATGGTATATTTTGTCTGCTAAGATTTTTTAAACCGACGAATTATGGTATATTTCGTCGGCTAAAATGGTTTAAGCCGACGAATTATGGTATATTTTGTCGGCTAAAGTGCAAAAAATATATTAAAAAACAGAAGGTTTAAACCATACTAACTTCCTGTTCATATATCACCAAAATTCATATAAAATAACAGAAATATGAATTCAACATATATAAACTATAAAGGTTATACATTCTTTTTTATTACAAATTAATGTAATCGGAATTAAAACTAAGGCTCGTAATCGGAATCATCCGATGAGTCTTCTTCGGTGTCAGAATTAATTTCTGGTAATCTATGCCTTTCCTCATCGCCAAAGTCTTCGTCTGTTTCTTGATTTGGATCAACATCAATAAGCCCTGGCTCTTCATCACGAATTCGCACCGAACGACCCGCTTTAAAATTACTAAGGCGAACGGTAGAGGAGTTAGGAATACCTATTGCGCTGGGCTCTTGATACGCAACATCTTCTTCCTCGTCTTCGGCCTCTCCAAGTGTAGCCGCCCGGTAAATGTTTTAAGGGTGCACTAGGTTGACTACTTTTCATGCGTCACCCTTAGCAAGGTCATCAAGATAAAACATTTGTTTTACCGATGTGGCGAAAACGAATGGGTCATCTTCGTAAGAACTTGTAGCAGTGTTCACCGATAATATTCTGTACTGATCGGTCTTGATGCTCTGCGGCCTAGTATCAAACCATCTACACTTGAAGAGGTGCAATGTCATGCCTTGCCCATAAACGAGTTCCACCACTGAATGGAGAACACCGTAATATTCAACTCCATTCCGCCCACCATGCGCCATCACCCCAGAATTCTATGTTCTCTGTCTGTTGTCTCTCTGTTCACATATAAATTGCACGGCATTCACCTTGCACATCGGATAAACTCTTGACATTATCGGCTTCATCGCTAGAAGTCTTAGTTCGTGCGACCAATTTGGGTGACCATCAAATTGAATATGGTTCATCTGCAACCAACCATTCAATTGTAAATATGGATAATTATGCAATAAACATAAACACGTAATGAAATAATGAATTACGTACCCAGCCGTCAAAATAATTTGCGAACTCCCTGTTGTGGTAATTGAGATCACCTTAAATGTCTAAACAATTTAGATGGATGTCTTTCCAGTATTCAACTTCTAGACAGTTAATCAATACCCACTAGTGGGCAATGACTAGCTCATATGGTTGCAACTTGTAGGAGTCTGGCAAAATTCCATAAACTTCAACATCACTGGAGAGTATGGAAAGATTGAACTTCGGTACATCTACCGGTATGGTTTGCGGAGTTTCCTTCAACGCTCCTAAATACAACTTCATGTAGGTGCCGCACTCGTGCGCAATATATGCTTCAGCTATACATCCTTCAGGCGCGGATTTATTAGCCACATAATCTTTGTAGTCTCCAAGTTGCTTATAAATCAAGTTGCAAAGTGTTATGATTATTGAACATGTATATTGAGGAATTCAGGTGTAAAAAACGTACATTTCCATGGGATACATCCAAGTGTAGTGTACTGGACTGGTAAGCAACAATTGCTCGGGAAGATGGATCACTAGGTGAGGCATGATGTCAAAAAAATTTGGAGGAAATATCCCCTCAAATTTATACATGATATAAATGATGTCCTCTTGCATTTCCCGGATGTTAGATTTTTTCACTTCCCGTGTGCATAACTTCTGGAAGAATCTTGCCAACGCTACTAACGGCTCCACCACCTGACGGTGAAGGAACGGTCGAATGAAAACAAGGAAGAGACGTTGTAGCAGGATATGACAGTCATG
>NC_020492.1:27681985-27683074 GCF_000184155.1 Fragaria vesca subsp. vesca | reverse complement strand
AGTTGTAGAGCACGACGATACGAGTTCGTAGACATGTGGCACGTGTAAAATGGATTTCGTATGAGGAAGTTATGGTAAGCGGAAGTTCGTGGCTTTACAGGATTTTCGGGTTAAATAAGGAAAGTGTTAGGGTTTCCATTAATTTTTTCCGGAACCCATTTCCTTCCCTCTTTCTTCTCCCTCGCGCCTCACCCTCACTACCCGAGTTTTCCAGCCGACCCGACCCGGTGTTTCCGGCCAACTCCGGCGGACTCAGACGGCGGCACCGGTCGGAAACTCTTCCTCTCCTCGGCGTGATCCTCCCTGTGTAGGTGGGTGAGGACGTCTCGACCCGGATTTGAGAGAATCGAACGCCACAGAGCGGGTGACGGACCCGACTTCGACCCGACGACTTTCCGGCTGTGTACGGCGGCGACGCAGCTTGGGACCGGTAGGGATAGAAGCCCCTTGGCGTCCTGGTTCGAATTCTGGTGGCCTTGAAGCGCGACACACGACGGAGAGCGGCAGTGGAGGATTCTAAGTATTCCCGGCGAGTTTCCGGCGACTTCCCGACCGTTTTGGCTTCGACCTCAGGTATGGAAGTTGCTCTCCTTGCTCTGAGCTATACTTTTGGTGTTGGAAGTTTGTCCGTTTTCGAAGGTTAGTGGGGTGGCGCGTAGGGCCCACGCGCAGTCGCTAGGGGCAGCGCGTAGCGGCGTGTCCGTAGGTGGTTGTGGTGTTTGTGTTGTTGGTTAGGTAGTACTTGTTGATACGATCATGTTGATATGTGGTTTGTAGGTTTTGGTTACCGATGATGCATGCTAAGGTTTCCCTCTCGAATGCTAGGTTTCGTTCGGTTTCCATTTTTGAGTATATCCGATTTTTAGAAATCTGGTTTGTGGTTTTATAGGTTGTGTAGGATGTTCAGGCGACCTTTTTGAGGTATAGGGAGAGGTTTTGTCTCGAGTGACAAGTTTGTGGGTTAGGACTTGAGTTTTGGTTCGAGTCGGTTTATGTTGTTTTTGTTTGTTACTAAGTGGAGATTCTATTCTAGGTGGTTGACGATACGTGTTCGCATCTTGCCTTTTTGCTAAGAGAAGACGCAGCAGG
>NC_020492.1:27680019-27681602 GCF_000184155.1 Fragaria vesca subsp. vesca | reverse complement strand
TTGAGGCTGCGGCAGATAGGCATAGTTCATTTTGTTTACTTTCTAGTTTGCAGTGAGTTTGAGGGAGGTTTTATTTGGTTCAAATTATTTTCCACAAGTTGTAAAAATAAATTGTTGTATTGATTTTTATGCTTTTTGGTTATCATGCCTTGAATTTGGAATTTTTTTTTATTTATCCAAAATTCGGGGTGTGACATCACACAACCACTACTACAGATTTGTCAACACACAACAGTGGAACACCGTTGTGTGACTATTGGTTTTCCGTTGTATATCTCGGGCTTGTCTGATTGAATCTTCAGACAAGTGTGGAAATCACCGTTGTGTGATCACATTTGTCAACACAGAACGGTGGAACACCGTTGTGTGACTATTGGTTTTCTGTTGTATATCTCGGGCTTGTCTGATTGAATCTTCAGACAAGTGTGGAAATCACCGTTGTGTGATCACATTTTGCTCAACAGTTCAATACTTTCGTTGTATAAGTCGCTGCGCAGATCGATGCCATGCGTGGCATCGACAAGTCCACTTAGACAACAAACAATAAAACATTTCGTTGTATTTTTACCCTTTTAGACAACTGTTGGTTTTCATTTTTATCGTTGTTTGTTTTTTAGTAAGCTACAACGGTTTATTCCCTATCTTTACTGTTGTGTGATGTTGAATAACCTACAACTGAAATATTTGGACTGTTGTATCACATAATAGATATAGCATTCTGCTTTTTTGTTTGATGAGAATCATACAACAGTTGCATTTTCATGTGGACAGACTTTGTTGTCCAAGTTTTACACACACAAGCATCACAAAAGAAACTGTTGCACAAATTGACTGATACCATAAAACATTGCATTTCAGCTTCCATATATATCATTCAAGCTTCCATAAATAATATTACAGCTGAATAATAAAATGAAAACAAGCAACTAGCTAAGCTCCTAGATAGTCTTACATGTCCAAAAACATTCCAACATGAGAAATGCACAAAGTACGTACTACCATATAGCTGTTCCGAATATATAGAAATACCAAGTTCAAAAGCAAAGTACTACCACATACATATAGAAAGCACCAAGTTCACCAAAACAAACTAGATCATGCACCCTACAGGTATTTGCTGATGATGAACTTTGCTCACTCCTTCCTTAACACATCCAAATCATCTTGGGTGTAGACAAGTATGCTTTTCTTTATCTTTATAAACATCTTTTGCTTCCAGAACTTGCATTATATAAATATACAACAACACAAATATATAAATCACACAAAACAAGTACTTGCTCATATACATACAATAAAAAGAAGTGCTGATATATAAGACTGCATTGCTGTCCTCAAGACATGTACTTGCTAAGCTATGCTCAAACTGAGCTGTAACTTTAAAAAAAAAAATGCAAATGAGCTGTAACTTTGGAAAATCATAATTAATTCTAGAAAATTTATTTTCAAGCGATTCCAGTTCTAAAACGATCATTAAGGTCTCTACTCAAACTTTCATGAAGACACCAAGTTCAAACAACTAACCAATTTATACAGTTTTCTGAAAGAAAGGAACTGGTCAAAATCTCAGAAACACTGATCTG
>NC_020492.1:27671825-27679445 GCF_000184155.1 Fragaria vesca subsp. vesca | reverse complement strand
AACTGATACAACTGATGACAACCAAATTTATGAAAGAGCTTTGACATAATCAAATGTCTAACTAACCAAACACTAAATTGCGTGTATGAAACTGACTCCTATATGGTGTTATACTAAAGAAGCATAGCATATTAACATTTGCTTACAACGATTATTACATAACAGAAAACTTGCATATTTCTCATAATGCAGCAGCAAAGGTCAAATTTTTTTTTTTTGAATCTGGTAAATCTTACTAATAAAAGATGTTTGTGGGTACTGCTATCTCTCCCCAAATAATAGTGGATTGTGAAATCATCAGTAAGATCAAAGCATATATGTGATAGCTTATAACTCTGCTAATACTAGTCCAACCATGTCACTCATCAGCTATTCTTTTCAGCAAAAACCAGAGATAAAAAAAATGGATCAAGCAACAGATGTATACAAGTAAAAGATATATACTCCATTTATCTTTTTTTTGTTACAAGTAATAGAGAGATATCATTTTGCTCTTCTATAGATTTCTATGGTTACTGGATGGAGGAGAAAATAAGAAGAACGAACTCAAAGAGGAGTCATAAAGGTATAATATAAGAGACTAACATGATCACACATGATACCATAAGAGCAATCAAGAGAACAACACAAAAGGACAGCCAATAAACAAGATTCCAGCAAAACATGGTCTAAATAAAGCTACTGCACATTGATAACTAGGAGACATTTAGCTACATAACTGAATTCTTAATCAATACACAGGGCAACAATGAGGCTGCAGCAATACGAACTAATAACTGAATTCTTTTTTGGTTCTTTACTAATGATGAGAACAGCAAGCTGACACAAGTTCTTAAGGACTCTTTTGGTAATCACTGTACTTCAGTAAACTCCAGTAACTCCCTTCATCTTAATCAATACACAACCCTCATTTCATCCTACACAACACCAACTATTGTACACACTCATCAAAGCACCGGCTACTCAATCCTCTAACTCCTCCCCAAGAATCACAATCAATTTTATTTTCACAATCATAATTATTGAAATAGAACTAAATACTTATCAAAATCTCAAAATGTAATCAAACAGCAACCACCATTGAAAATGCACAATTAAGAGAACTGATTTAACATATCTTTGGATAATGGACTCCCTTAAAGTTACTACCCGTCTCGAATACAACCTAGACTGAAGACTTACATGCCATGGCACCCCTAAAGGCAGCTAAACTTATAAAACAGAACCATTAAAGAGCTGTAATTGTGAATCAAATATCAATAGTGTATGGCATCTCTACAATATTAAGAGAACCGATTTTACCATTTAAATGTATTTTCAAGCATATCCTATGGCTCCATGAAAGGAGTCTTGGGACTTGGTGGACCATAATGCATTGGTGAACAAATTCCAGTTTAGTATGCTCAGCAATTTTTAGGATTACACTACCTATGAAATGCAATCGAGTCTCCTCACTAATCTAAAATAGTTAATTGTCAAGTTGATCCTCACAAAACTGACTGCAAAGAATAAAGTGATTTTGGTTGTACAAAATTAACCTATAACATACAACACATAATGCTAATAAATGTCCACATAATTAAGTGCATAACATACAAATTGGTAGCTCATTGTTATATCAATCCTCACAAGACTAACCGCAAACAATCAACTTTGCATGTATGAAAAGCCAACTAGAACAAATTCTGCCCTGCATCACCATTACTATTTTACAAAAATCTTTCTAAATGCTTTTTAAGGAACCAAGTGCTTCATACAATTAGGAATTCATATATATATATATATGAGATTTAATGGCACTCAATTTGAGGTCGAAAGTAAAAACTTTTTTACCTCGTTTTTCCAACTTAAACATGCGGTAGCCAGAAGCTCCAACCTAAGATGACATATATAAAAATTAGTTCATAGAGAACATGTAGAGTAATGATAACAACTTATTGAAGTAAATCTTCTGAACTTGGAAGTTGGAATTGATACCAATACCAACATGTACATATGAATCATCTAACCTGGTCTTCGGAAGTCCTGGACATGTCATTTTGGTCTCAAGTCTTGGACATGTATGAGATGCATTTTACAAGGGAAATCAATTATGTTCCAACCCAAACTTCAATTCCTCTTTACTGCCATTCCCCACAACAACCATTTCAACACCTAAGGCACCAAAGTATTAGTAGCCAATCTCTAACCCCAACTGGAATCAAAATCGAACATGCTCTAAGCCTTACCATGATTAATTCCCTGCATGACCAAATCAGCAGCTCTCTTCCTCTCCAAAACTTGTTGTTGTAGATCCCTAAATCTCATGCATATGCCCAAAATCGACGAAGACACAGTACTCCACACCTCATAGATACCAAAACAGCTGATAATTCAGTTCAGTACAGAGGCTTCAACTAAGAAAAGGAAGACGGGGGTTACCTATCAAATACTGAGAGCGGTGGAGCTAGGGTGGAGCCATGGCGGCTCTGATCGGAACTAGAGATCTAGACTGGCCTCGCCTCGCCGTGCACAGTTATAAAAGAGAGAAGAGAGATTGAATCATTTGAGAGAAGAGTGAGAGAGCTGAGAGAGCAACAGAGTTGAGAGAGAGGGCGAGAGTCTCGATCTGTTTGAGAGTGAGAGTTGAGAGTCAATCTGTTTGGTGGGTTTAGGGCGAATAAATGCGAGGGAGAGAGAGACAACGATATGAATGTGAGAGAGTGAGAGTGTGAGACTAGCATTTAGGGTTGGTGGGTACCTTATTAAATTTGTCATACTTTTCACACAACAGAATATATACTCGGAGGGAAACTTTGGAGCCAAAACTATTTTGGCATAGCACACCAAATCGATGGAGGCAAACTTTGGAGCCAAAACGACTTTGGCATGCCACCAGATTTTCCAGTCACACAACAGAATGTTTTAAACTGTTGTATATATTTTCTAAACTTGCACTAGGTATTGCCTAGTATAAATTGTAACAACATCATACAACAAAGAAATAAAAGTCTATTGTCTAAACATTTTGCATCTTGCACGACTTTCAATTTGGTGATGGGGGAATCCTTCCGCCAAAATTTTCATAAATCATACAACATAAAATTAGCATCATTGTTGTGTTTTGAACTCTTGAAATATAACCTGACAATTTTATGTCATCAAACAACAAAACTTTGTAACTTTACGTTGTATATAACAGTTCACTTCATCAGACAAGTAGGGAACCCTAAAAGGTTGTCTGATGAGTGTTGTCTGATAACGTTTTTGTAGTAGTGAACTCATCCACTTGAAAATTACGTTCTTCTGGTCAGGCTTCACGATGTAAGGAGTTTTAGGCATTTTTTTTCTTCCCTTCTTTCAACCATAGATGTCTTCTTAATTGCATTTTTTTTAGATCAATGCGTGCCTTAGGACCGTTTTTCGTCTTCCCCTCCAAGTTCAGCACTGTACCCACCACACTGTTGCAAACATTCTTTTCTATATGCATCACATCTAGGTAGTGCCTGATCAACAACTTACTCCAGTATGGGAGTTCCTAGAATATGCTCTTATGTGTCCAGAATTTGTACCTGTCGGGTCTTTCAGGTATTGCCGCCACAATATTGGGATGATTACTGAGCTGCCCAAAATCGTACTCATTAAACATTGCTAAAATTTCTTCCCCCGTCCATCTTCTGGGAGGCACACCGTTCTCTACGGTCCCATCAAATGCTTGTGCATCGAACCGCCATTCGTGATCAAATGGAAGGAGAGTACGGTGACCCAATTTGCATATCTTATTGCAATGATTGCTGCTCTCCTCATCGCTAATGTCATATCCCGACCCTTAAATTTTTACCATATTTACTAGCTTGGTATTAATAAGAATATTACTGTCTCCGTCAATGAGTTATGGTTTAATTGGTCCCTAGAGGGGTTTTGAGGGACGATATTTTCAGAAAATTATTCATAGGAGAAAAATTTGACGACGGTAAAAATGGTAAATTTTAGCTAGTAAAAGGTAATTTTTATTAGGGTATTATTTTTCGGGTGTTTTATTTTTAAGTGTAGGTATATAGGTTTTGGACCGGTTGGGTGAGGCCCAAACCCATTTCTCCTCTCTCTCTCTCTTTTCCTCTCCCTCCCGACTTCTCTCCCAAGCTTTCCCGACCCAGAAACTTTCCGGCCGTCGTACGCCGCCGTCCGGTCACCGTTCGGCGCCAAACCGGTCCCGTTCGGTCAGTCTCCAAATCAGCTTCCATTCTAGGCCGGTGAGAGCCAACCTAGCTCCGCCGTGAAGGAGTTCTCACCCCCGAAAGGTTCGGTTGTCGTGGTGGAGTTCTCGCCGGAGCTCCCTCCTCCGACCGCCATAGCCGGAGCTTCTTGGCTCTTTTGGAAGCTCTCCTCCTGTGCATCAATCCCTCCGAAGGGCTCAACCTCTCTTCGTCTAGGTAAGGAGAACCGGTGAGTGGAAGTTCTAGGGCTTTTGTGATATTTTTGTTCGATTGACTTAGTTAGGCTTGGAATTGGTGTTTGTGCTAGTTAGGAAAGTTGTAGAGGGGGTTGAGAGGAATGCTGTTGAATTTTGGTAGGCATTGGAGGTCGCCGGAGTCAGCCTCCGGCTGCCGCTGCCGGCGGAGCAGGCGGCGGCGCCGCCACTGTTAAGGGGTTTTTCATGGTTTTAAGTTGGTTATATTAAGGGGAGTTTATTGTTATGAATTATGAAATTTTTGGATGAGTTTTGGATAAGTTTGTGAATTTCCGAAGTTTGGTAATTTTGGCGGATTAATAAGGTAGAATCCGACCATTGGATTAAAGTCGTATAATCTGTGAAGGTTGTGTTAAGGCTGCCATTATTTTTTTCGGTGAAGATTGGAGCATTTCGAATTAGGAATATTGAAGTTAGGCAATGATAAGCGTAGTTATGGCTCACGTTTAATTTTTGCCTATGTGGTATAAATATTTGGATTTTTAGTTGGGAAATTAATTTTTACATTTAAAAACAGGACGTGAGGAGGCTCAAGCAGAAGAGACCTCGGATTGACGTCAGACTTAGGCCTAAAGTTGTGAGTGGACCTTTGTTTTAATTGAAAAGCATGCGATGAATTATTTTGTTGATCATTTATTTCTTTTGCTGAGATTTATTTTTTTCTTGGATATTTGGCAATTTTCCTCCTTTGAAGAGTTCCCGTAAATGACACAAGCGTAGCAGCCCTATATGAAAACTATTTTTTTTCTGGTTCATATAGGTTTTCATATAGGGAGTCCACACGTATATACACTCGTGCTTTTCCGCCATAATAAGAAAAAATTTCATTATGGTGTGACGTGAGCGTTAGACGCAAGCGTAGTAGCCTTGTATGAATTTCTATTTTGCTTATTCCTTCATATAATTCATACAAGGAGTATGACGAGTATAAATACATACACATATATATTTTTATATATAATTTAGCCTGAGAGGCTTTATTTTTGGAGACTAGCCGGAACTAGTCATGAAATTGCCAATCGTTGAGATGAGAGCTTTTGAGCTGCCGCATGCAGTATATTTTCTATGAAATTCAAATTGGGAATGCATAAATATTTATTAATTTATTTTTGCCACTCACTCTAACGGTTTCAAATGTTTTCCCTTGGGCCATTCGTTTTAAAAATGCCCAGTTTGCAGGTTAGCATAGTTGAGGTCGGGCGTACATGGAGATGAAGCATAGTCATCATATAGCTTCCGTTTGTTAAATTATTATGTTTCCTTTCTTCCTGTTAGAATTGCTCTGAACCTATAATGGTTGGATATGAGATTTGTTTAGATTAGTAAATAATTTGGGTGGTGTTGTGATTTGGGGAGCACGAAGGCTCCAAGAGTTTAAGGTGGGATTTAAATTTTCAGAAGTGTTTACGGGTATTAGTAGGAAGGGTTGTCCATTAACAGCTTTCACAGTCGATTTAGTCTCAACTTTAATCTTCATTACGTCCATCACACTTTCAAGAACGGTCTTCTGACAACCGGGGTACACAGGGGTCTGTTGGAAAGCAAGCAGTTTGTTGTACTTGTCAATACTAGTAGTGTTGACAGCTCTAGGGAAGGGCTGCACCGGCTCAGGCATATACTGTCCTTGAGCGCATAGATCGCTCTCATGAGGAAACATGTCGTTGATGAAGGCCGTTGTTGGATCGTTGGATGTACTGCCTGTCTCAGAAAATTGCCCATGATCATGCGAACCCCTGATGATGTTTCACCGTTATATAACCAACATGTGTACTTCTCCCAAAACCCGTTATTCTTCCGGTGCTGCCGTACTTTGTCAATCGCAAATCGATGCATATCGCTGCGACACTGACATTTCGTGCACGGGAAATATAAAATTGTATTCCCGTTAGCATTAGACAGCGCATATTCCAGAAAACTCATAACACCCCCCAATTTTGGAAGCGAAATCCAACTCTTATCCATATCCTGAAAATATAACAAAATATATATGTATAACGCTAGCTAATTATTAATTAAATTCTATCCCATATATAAAATCTCAATTCATTTAGTATATATTCTACGTACTACAACTAATTAATAACAAATTAATTAACACACACATATATATATACTTAATAATTACATAACAATATTATATATATCAACATCATCACAAAATCATTCATCAACTCATCACATCAACAACTTCATACCATCAACCCAATATTATAAATTAATTAACATATATATATATATATATATCTACTACTTATATATATATTAACAACAACTTCATATATATTATCAAATCATCAACCAAATCGATCAACACATATATATATATACATCCAACGTACTCAAAATCGATCAACTCATAACAATTTATATATCAACATCATCACAAAATCATCATCAACTCATATCATCAACAACTTCATACCATCAACACAATATTATAAATTAATTAACATATATATATATATATATATCTACTACTTATTAACAACAAATTCATATATATTATCAAATCATCAACCAAATCGATCAACACATATATATATACATCCAACGTACTCAAAATCGATTAACTCAATCACACTCAAAATCGATCAACTCAAATAAAATTCAAAATCAACATATATATATATACATATACGTCATACGTACCTATATATAGCTCCACAAACTAATTATGAACAGATTTCGACAACACCCAAAACATTTCTCCCGTTTTTTTTTTCCCCAGATGAGCTGCAGTCCAAATCTGCGAATATAAAGCACTTTAGCCGACGAAATTAAAATTTCGTCGGCTAAAATATGGTTAAAGTCATCGGCTAAAGAATGGTTAAAGTCATCGGCTATAGTCTGTGAACTTTAGCCGACAAAAAAAATTAAAGTTGACCATAGCCGACGAAAAATTTAAATTAGCCGACGAAAGAAAATTTCGTCGGCTAACGTGAAGTTTAGCCGACGAAAAAATGGTTCGTCGGCTTAGTTTTTTTATTTTCGTCAGCTAAAGCCTTTCTTCTGGTAGTGTTTCTAGATGATTGTTATTACTTAGATTCCTTTCAACCATCCTCTAATGACATAATGGGGTAGTAAACTCTCAAGTATGGAAAATTATTAGGGGTCAGTAATTTTCCTGAACAGAGCAACCAAAGTTTACCGACCCCCAATAACCACCCTAT
>NC_020492.1:27663212-27671805 GCF_000184155.1 Fragaria vesca subsp. vesca | reverse complement strand
TCTACTACTTATTAACAACAAATTCATATATATTATCAAATCATCAACCAAATCAATCAACACATATATATATACATCCAACGTACTCAAAATCGATCAACTCAATCACACTCAAAATCGATCAACTCAAATAAAACTCAAAATCAACATATATACACCTATATATAGCTCCACAAACTAATTATGGACAGATTTCAACAACACCCGAACTTTTTCTCCCGTTTTTTTTTCTCCCGTTTTTTTTCCCCAGATGAGCTGCAGTCCAGATCTGCTAATATAAAGCACTTTAGCCGACGAAATTAAAATTTCGTCGGCTAATTTAATTTCGTCGGCTAAAGTATGGTTAAAGTCATCGGCTATAGTCTGTGAACTTTAGCCGACGAAAAAAATTCTTTAGCCGACGAAATTTAAATTTCATCGGCTAAAGTTGACCATAGCCAATGAAAATTTAAATTAGCCGACGAAAGAAAATTTCATCGGCTAACGTGAACTTTAGCCGACGAAAAAATGGTTCGTCGGCATGGTTTTTTTATTTTCGTCGGCTAAAGCCTTTCTTCTGGTAATGTAAGCTACTTTATGAACTACTTGGAAATAAAGAGTGATCTAGTTGAATATCAATGTGTTCTTTTCCAATTTCTTTCATATTCTATTTATGGAAAATTTATTCCATATTTGGAATATGAGTTACACCTCAAAAAAAAAAATAATAATAATAATTCAAAAATCTGAGGTGTGACAAGTTGGTATCAGAGCTGTAGGTTTAGAACCCTATAAGCCTATTAGGTTAGATACCCATATTATTTCCTTTAAGAATCTATGATATAACTCTTTGGTTTTCCTTTTATAGGATGGACAAAGGTCGTTCATATGATAGCTTTCGAGCTTTTGAAGCTACCCCAAATAGTGTTACACCATTGCATCCTGGCATCTATGAAATTGAGATAGGAGACCATGCCAAGCAACTTCTAGAACAGGTTATTAAGAATGTAATGCATCGCCGATATAATTATTCCCTTGTACTTCAAAGGAATATGGTGCACTACCGACTTAGATCCTAGTTGGGTGTTGTTCAGCGCTGCTTAGCTGATGTTTCCAATGATATCTACTACAATAGCTTAAGAGACCGAGTAGTAGTTGAGTGGGGCCTAGGAGCTTCAGCTGTGGAGCCTATAACCATAACATCATCATCATCTGATTCCACTACGGATGAGGATGAGGATGATAGTGATCCTAGTGAGGATAGGAGTGGTTCAATGGATGAATATATTATCCTCATCACCAGTTCTCCAGAACCTGCTGTGGAGGCTTAGGAGTTGTGTTGAAAGTTATGTAATATGTGTTATAGGGTTGTCATGATGTAAGATAAATAAGCTGTGTGTTTACGAGCTTTTGTATATAGGTTTGCTTTATTTGATGAAGTCTTGTAAAATAGGTAATGTGTAGGTATTGCTGTTGTTTTCAAAAATCTTTTGTGAACTTTTATGATGTAATGTATGTTTGTTGCTTTCTTATATCTTTGAGGTATTTATGCTGTGATTGTTGTTAAATTCTGCATTTACATATTGATTATGAATTGTGTTATAGTTGTCTGGAAAACTTGTTCAAGTGTTCTTGTTATGCATAGGTTACTGTCAGTAATATATATTATCAGCTTTAGGGTTGTGTTTCCTTTGTGTTAGTCCATGTTTATAGATTGAGTCATACTACTGTACATTTAGCAACTTAGACAGATTGTTTGATGTGTTCTTTTGATACTTTTCTTTATGCTTAATTATCACCCAACTATGTGTTACTTATGTATATCACTAACATTAATTAAATTATTCTGTTGTTTTCAAAAATCACAATTAAAGAATGGCTGAAGAACAACATAAGGGAGAGGTCAGTAGCAGTATAGATGTTGTAGATGCTATTCAGGATATGGCAAGTGTGATAAGAGAAAATCGCAATGGTAATCATCTAGAGGATAGTGAAGAGCGGGTTATGAGGATACAAGGAGAATTTCGCAAAGCCCGACCTCCCATGTTTAAGGGTGCCTTAGACCCCATGATAGCTGAAGAATGGCTAAGACAAATGAAGAGAACTTTGAATAATCAAAAGGTGCCAGAGGACTTGAAAGTTATTGTTGCTTGCACATATCTGGAAAGTGCAGTTTATCACTGGTGGGAATCAGTTCTTGCTACTCCAGATACTGATATTACTACCTGGAGTGCATTTGAAGCGATCTTTCTTGAGAAATATTTTCCAGACACAGTTAAGCAAGCCAAAGCTAAAGAGTTTATGTTTTTATCTAAAGGGGAAATGACAGTGGCTGAATATCAAGGCAGATTTGAAGAGCTGATGTGATTTACTCCGGGTATAATTCCTAATAAAGTTGCTAAAGCAAAGAAGTTTGAGGAAGGACTTAACCCTGAAATTTGGGACAAAGTGTCTATTCTGAAATTACAGAAATATTCTGAAGTAGTGGACCGAGCACTTATTGCTGAGCGTGGTAGTCAGGCAAAAAAAAGGGTCTAGAATTCTGGAAATACTAGTGGTCAGTTGAAACGTCAAAATTATGGGCCTTTCCGGAACAATTTTTAGAGACCATATAAGTCCTTTGGTGCAGCTCTATTTGCAAAAGTTTGTTATTATTGCAAGGGATCAGGTCATCTTCAGAGGGATTGTCCACTTATTCATTCAAACCAGGTTGCAACTGCTTAGTTTCGCCCAAATCAGCTAGTTTTTCGTGCTCCACATGTAATATCCCACATGGGCTAAACGGAGAGAGGGTTATGTGCTGTATATGTACATGCCCACCTCCAATCTAACACGAGGCTTTTTGGTGGCTCAGCGGCTTCGGAGGGGATGGGTACTCCGAGGTTAAGCATGTTGATGCTAGAGCAATCCCAAGATGGGTGACCTACTAGGAAGCTGCTCCTGAGCTGCCAGAAACAAAACCGTGACAATATCGTGTTACGGCGGAATGGGTCCTGGGATGTGACAAATGGTATCAGAGCCACTCTGCCGTGTGGTGCGAGTGTGCCGACGAGGGCGTCGGACTCCCAAGGGGGGTGGATTGTAATATCCCACATCGGCCAAACGGAGAGAGGGTTATGTGCTGTATATGTACATGCCCACCTCCAATCTAACACGAGGTCTTTTGGTGGCTCAGCAGCTTCGGAGGGGATGGGTACTCCGAGGTTAAGCATGTTGATGTTAGAGCAATCCCAGGATAGGTGACCTACTGGGAAGCTGCTCCTGAGCTGCCGGAAACAAAACCGTGAGGGCCGGTGGGCCCAAAGCGGACAATATCGTGTTACGGCGGAATGGGTCCTAGGATGTGACACCACAACCATAGTTTCGACCTCAGCAACAAGTATATGCACCACAGCTACAGTATCATGCACCTTTTCAGCCACAACAGAATTGGCAAAGGCCAAATATTTCCTAGCAAGCAACAGGAAATTCTACTAGGCCCAGAGCACCAAATAGCGCACGACGTTCCACACAGGGCCGACTTTATGCTATGAATGAGACTGAAGAAGAAAATGGTTCTCAAGTGGTGGAAGGTACGTTCCTAGTATTTAATTCCACAGCAAAGATATTATTTGATCTTGGTGCTACTCATTCGTTTATATCATCATCCTTTGCATCTATACTTGAGCTGAAATCTGAAATCATGAAAAGTCCATTAATTACCGGATCTCCATTGAGCGGTGGTGTTAGTATTAATAGAGTGTGCAGGCAGTACATCATAGAGATATCAGATCACAGCTTAGAGTATGATTTGATAATGCTAAAAATGTCTGAGTATGATGTCATCTTGGGTATGGATTGGCTTGCATATTATGATGCTGTTATGTATTGTGGAAAAAAGAAGTTGATTATACGTACTCCAGAAGGTGAAACAATTGGTTTCTATGGAACCAAGAGTACCTATAAACCTGAAGGTTTTAATGTGAAGCGTGATTATTTGAATCTACTTGCACACCTTGTGGCCGAAGAAAAGCATGAGATAACATTAGATGCCATACCAGTAGTAAGAGATTTCAGCGATGTGTTTCCAGAAGATTTATATGGATTACCTCCGGTACGTGATATTGAGTTTGCGATTGAAGTATTTTCGGGTACATCACCATTTTCGATACCTCCTTACCGTATGGCGCCTGCCGAGTTGAAAGAACTTAAGGAACAGATTCAGGAATTGCAAGACAGGTTTTATTCGCCCTAGTACTTCACCATGGGGTGCACCGGCTCTTTTTATGAAAAAGAAGGACGGGTCTCTTCGAATGTGTGTGGATTATCGTTAATTGAATAGGGTGACCGTGAAGAATAAATATCCGTTACCAAGAATTGACGACTTATTTGATCAGTTAAGGGGATCCAGATACTTTTCAAAAATTGATCTTCGTTCAGGTTATCATCAACTGCGAGTCAAGAGTGAAGATGTGTCAAAAACAGCCTTTAGGACTCGATCTGGGCACTATGAATTTCTGGTTATGCCTTTTGGTTTGACAAACACTCCGGCAGCATTTATGGACCTAATGAACCGTATTTTCTGACCATACCTAGACCAGTTTGTAATTGCCTTCATTGACGACATTCTTATTTACTCCAACTCCGAAGAAGAGCATCGGAATCATTTGTTTATTGTTCTACAAACGTTAAGAGAACATCAATTATTTGCTAAGTTTAGCAAATGTGAGTTCTGGTTGAGAGAAATAAAATTTTTGGGACATGTGATCTCTAACGAGGGTATCGCTGTTGATTCTTCCAAGGTGGAGGCAGTACTGAATTGGAAGCAGCCGAAGAACATTTCTGAAAATCGAAGTTTCTTAGGATTGGCTGGTTTTTATCGAAGATTTATAAAAGACTTTTCAAGGCTAGCCGCGCCTCTGACCAAGTTAACTCGAAAAGGGGTTAAATTCATCTGGACTAGGGAATGTGAAGACTCATTTTAGGAATTGAAGACACGTTTAGGTATTGATTATCCGTGAAAGAGAAGAAGGTTACGTGGTATATACAGATGCTTCTTTGCGTGGAGTAGGGTGTGTGTTAATGCAGTCAAATAGAGTAGTCGCTTATGCATCCCGATAGCTCAAAATACATGAAAAAGATTATCCTACCCATGATTTGGAGTTAGCTGCGATTGTCCATGCTCTCAAGACTTGGCGACATTATTTATATGGTGAACGGTTTGAATTATATTCTGATCATAAGAGCTTAAAATACTTGTTCACACAGAGGGAGCTCAATATGAGGCAACGACGTTGGATGGAATTTTTACAAGACTATGATTAAGGACTACATTACCATCCTGGAAAAGCGAATACTGTTGCAGATGCTCTTAGTCGAAAAGGATTTATGGCAAGCATGCATATTCAAAAATGGAAAATGATGGAGTCTCTTTGTGAGTATGATCTGTGTGTAGATGTACATGAAAATGTCGGACGTATCTGCAACTTAGCTACACGACCAGTTTTGATGGAAAAAGTCATTGAGAAACAACATGATGATGGTTTGTCCAAATCCATTCAGGACCAACTTTCTTCTGGAAATCGACTTGAGGGTTGGAGTTTTGATCAAAGCAAAGGTCTGAGATACTTTGGAAGATTGTATGTACCTAAAATCTCAGAGCTCAGAAATGAAATTTTACATGAAGCACATTACTCCTCATATACTTGTCACACCTGGTCCCGGCGTCGGCGGGTTTTAAGCACCGGACGTCGATCCCGAAGCGTGAATGAGTGTTACAAAGCGGAATAAAACAAAAACACTATCTTCTAGGCTCGTCGGCTACCCTTTCCCGGCTCGATCAAATCTTAGTACTTCTCTGCAAAAAATATTAGAGATGGGTGGGTGAGCATAACCACGCGCTCAATGAGTAGACCAATGTAATATGCCCGCAAAGCCATGTCATTTTACACAAGCTACAAAATACGTATATTGTATACACATCGAGTCACGCAATTCATCACATCGCACAATCCCTTCTTATTGGATATCCTTCAATTTAGTGATCCCCACGGGAACCTAATGACCTTCATGTCCTATACCTCCGTGTGTCACATCCTTACTTTGGCATAACCAATCAAGAAGTTCACATGTTCCATGACTAATCAAACAATTGATCCAACACATAATAATATATAAACTCCACATATTTCGCAAATTGACATGCTTCACTCAAAAACAGAGAGATATTTTGAAAAAGATAAAATCATGCTTTTCGACTAATTTGATAGTAAATAAGAATATTTGAAACATATTACACAAATCCACTCACCTCGACAAAGTGAAACCCCACCACGAATGCAGATCGTAAACCGAGCGTCCTAAAACGAGCCATCTAGAATCACCGTTGGATCTAGCTCAAACCTCTAGGATAGGAAGAGGACATCGAGACGAACTCGTCGCATTTCACGGATTCGAAATCGGAGTTACGGATCAAAAGTTATGATCCGCCGAAGTTTAATCGTAAAAATCCTAGAGAGAGAAAATTTAGGAGAGAGAGAGTATATAGAGAGCAGCTGATCCGAAAGCCTCTATATATAGGCAGAGTTGAGCCGACAGAGAGAGTCGGTAGGATGGTTTGGTCTAATTGCATAGCGCCACTTGTCGAAATGCAAGACTACTCTTCTTTTGCAACATATGTGCCACATGGCACTCTCTGATTTGTCCATTTCATGGTCACATGACACATGTGATGCAGCTAGAACAAGATCTCCACTTGCAACGTGGGTCAGCTGGGCTGACTTAGTCTCTAAGTAAAAGAAAAGGGCCAATGGAAATGCGCCACGTCGCCATCTTGGATAAGTTTCGATGAAATTTTGAAAAATCTTTAAAAATAGCTTGGGAGTCCAAAAAATTCATCAAAAAATACGGCGAACTCGTGCCGATCTCTACTTTCTATTTCTAAGAAGAAAAATCAATTTTGAGAAATTTTAAAAATTCAGGATGTTACAATACTATTCATCCTGGGAGTACAAAAATGCATCATGATCTTCGTTGTCAATTTTGGTGGGAAGAAATGAAGAAAGATATTGCAGTATTTGTGTCAAGATGCCTTACTTGCCAACAAGTCAAAGCAGAGCATAAAAAGCCAGCGGGAAAACTTCAACCTCTACCAATAGCTGAATGGAAATGGGATCATATTACTATGGATTTTGTAATAGGGTTACCTTGTTCACCTCAGGGTAAAGATGCAGTATGGGTCATAGTAGATCGGTTAACAAAATCAGCTCATTTCTTACCAGTAAAGACAACATATTCTAGAGAAACACTTGGCAGGTTATATGTTCAAGAAATAGTCAGATTACATGGAATTCCTCTCTTAATTGTGTCAGACAGAGATTCTAAGTTCACTTCCAAATTTTGGGGAAGTTTACAGCAAGCTCTCGGTACACGGTTAAATTTTAGTACTGCATTCCATCCTCAAACCGATGGTCAGTTAGAGAGAACAATTCAAATTTTAGAGGATAAGTTGAGAGCGTGCGTTCTAGATTTCCATGGTAGTTGGGAAGATCATTTGTCATCTGCAGAGTTTGCGCATAACAATAGTTTCCAATCAAGTATTGGTATGGCCCCATATGAGGCATTATATGGCAAACCTTGTAGATCACCGTTGTGTTGGACTGAAGTAGGTGAGAAAACTATACTTGGACCAGATTTCATTCAGGAAACTACTGAGAAGATAAAAATAATCAGACAACGACTACTTATAGCTCAGAACCAACAAAAGAGTTATGCTGATAGGAGAACACGTCCTCTAGAATTTGATGTGGGTGACCATGTATTTATGAAAGTATCACCTCGCATGGGAATTCAGAGATTTGGAAAAACTGGGAAATTGGCTCCAAGATTTATCGGTCCTTTTAAAATTCTAGAACGGAAAGGCGTAGTAGCATACAAAGTAGCTTTACCACCACAACTATCGAGTATTCACGATGTTTTCCATGTGTCAATGCTTCAGAAATATGAACCAGATCCAACTCATATCCTAGATTGGGCAGATCTTGATGTGGATGAGCAGTGATCATTTGAGGATAGACCAATTCAGATTTTGGATCGAATGGATAAAGTACTACGAACAAAGAGTATTCCGATAGTCAAAGTTCTTTGGCAACATGGAAATGTGGAGGAAGCCACATGGAATTGGAAACAGAAATGCAAGAAAAGTATACGGAACTGTTCATGGATCTTGGTACGCATTAAATTTCGAGGACGAAATTTTTTAAGCAAGGGAGAGTGTGACGAGTCAAAAATTTTAATAAGTATCTAAAATAATTTTCTTCTTACTCTAATTTTGTCACATCCCGACCCTTATATTTTTACCTTATTTACTAACGTGATTATAATAAGAATTTTACCGTCTCGATCATGAGTAAATAGTTTAATTGGTCCCTAGAGGGGTTTCGGGGACGATTATGTGCGGAGGATTATTCGTATGAGGAAAATACGACGACGGTAAAAATGGTAAATTTTAGCTAGTAAAAGGTAATTTTTAATTCGGGTATTATTTTTTCGGGGTGTTTTATTTTGGAGTGGGTTGATATATGAATTGGACCGGTTGGGAGGCCCAGCCCATTTTCTCTCTTTCTCTTCTTCTCTC
>NC_020492.1:27657766-27662488 GCF_000184155.1 Fragaria vesca subsp. vesca | reverse complement strand
ATGTTTTTAGTCGATTGCCCTAGTTAGGCTTGGAATTGGTGTTTGTGCTAGTTATGAAAGTTGTAGAGCTTGATGAGAGGAAGATGCTGTTAAAATTTCATAGGTTTTGGAGGTCACCGGAATTGACCTCCGGCCGCCGCCGGTTGGGAGATTTTAATGTTGTTAAATTTGGAATATTAAGGGGAGTTTATTGAAGTGAGTTATGGAATTTTTGGATGAGTTTTGGATAGGTTTATGAATTTCCGAAGTTTGGTATTTTTGGCGGTTAATTAATGTAGAATCCGGCCGTAGGATTTAAGTCGTATTTTGGAGAGGTTGTATTTACGACTGTTGAGTATGATATTTAAGTTCGGATTGTTCCAATTTAAGATTATCGAAGTTAGGCAATGATGAGCGTATTTATGGCTCTCGGGTAATTTTGCCTATTTTGATTAAATATTGGAATTTCGGCTAGGAACTTAATATTATATTTGGAACAGGTCGTGAGGAGGCTCAAGCTGACGAGGCCCCAGATCGACATCAGGCTTAGGCCTAATTTGTGAGTGGACTTTTGTTTTAAATAATGTGCATGCGAAATAATTTATGTTGTTGGAGAATAACCGAAATTGAGAATTTCGGTGAGTATATATATATATATCCATATGTGGATGATTATGAGAATAATATGTATATGAGAGAATGCTAGCTAGCTATACGTGCTTTTCCACCATACTGAGGTAAAATTCCATTATGGTGCAACGTGAGCGTTAGACGCAATCATTGTAGCCCTATATAAAATTAATAATTTATATAGGGGATATGCGCGTATATTTATACACCGTCTTTTCCACCATAATGAGGTAAAATGCCATTATGGTGCAACGTGAGCGTTAGATGCAAGCGTTGTAGCCTTGTGTGAATTTTCTATTTGTTTTTGTTGTTTCAAGAAAATTCATACAAGGGATATGACGAGTGTAATACATACATATTTTATTTTAGCCTGAGAGGCTGTATTTTATTGAGCGTTGGAGACTGGTCGGAGCCAGTCATGAAATTCCAGTTTTCGTGTTGAGTGTTTTGAGCTGTCGCATGCAGCATATTTTCTTTTCTATGGAAAAGTAAAAATTGGGAAAGCATAAAGAATTATTTCCTTTATTTTATTTTTGTCCACTCACTCTAATGTTATTAAATGTTTTCCCCTGGGCCTTTCGTTTTAAATTGCCCAGTCTGCAGAGTTCGGGTTGGATCTAGTAGGAGGCGAGGCATAGTCACCCGCATTTCTGCCAGTTTTCATCAGTAGGTTACCTGTTCAACCTACTCATGTTTTCTTGCTTCCGTTTGTGTTTAGTAGCTCTGAATACTTTGAGATCATTGTATATTATGTGATGTTTAGAAGTGTTGAATTAAGAGTGAAATTTGGAATTTTCGAGGTAGGGTTGTCCATCTGCAAGGGAGATTTTCTCAATCTTTTCAGTAAATTTTCCTTGGAGGTGGTCCCCGCACGACTTACTCCGGGTTTCAGGGTGAATTTCGGGGTGGGTCGTGTCAAATTTGCTGGTTTACTATAAATATATATATAAATATGTGTTTATAGGTATAATTGTGATTTTATATATGTGTGTATTTTGTTTGATTTATTTAGTTAGGAAATTTATCCTTAGCCCATAAATTAGAACTTATCCCAACACCATTTGACCCGACCCGAGCCCAAACTTAATAACCTTTCTTTTAGCAATCCTGTCGCAGATGGAAGAACAAGAACACGCGACATGAACTCAAACCTTTGTTTTTCCTGTTCATCGTCTTCCTCTCAACCCAGAACATTCTTGATTTGAATCCTTGATCAAACTCATCAGAAACCTTGCTAAGCCGCCCTTAATGTCACACCCCGAATTTTAGATAATAAAAATTCCAAATTCAAGGCATGATAACCAAAAAGAAAAACAATCAATAAAACAATTTAGTTTTACAACTTCTGGAAAATAATTTGAACAAAGTAAAACCTCTCTCAAAACTCACTGCAATCTAGAAAGTAAATAAAAGGAACAATGCCTATCTACCGCAGCCTCAACTCTGTTAAACCTGACCTGCAAAAACAACCTCTACACCATGGATTGGTGCACCGGGTTGTAAAACAACAAACCTGGTAAGCTTTAAAAGCTCGTATGAGTAAATCTATAACAACAGACTTAACCCATCAACACATAAGGTAAAACCAAGAGTTCATGCATTAAAAATAAATTCAGGAAAACACTTACAAGCAAGAGAAATCAAAAGAAGAAATTAAGAAAACACAACAATTCACAATCACTCAAAATCATAAATGAATCTTGCAAAAAGCGTAGTTCAGGAATTCCTTTAAAACCACACGATTAAGATTAAAGAAACTTCTGCGGACAAGCATAGTTCAAGAAATACTCAAAACAAGGTAATTAAATGACATCACATAAGAACATCACACAATCATTTCTCTACTCTTACTTATGAGTTCGTCAACACTTAGTCATCCCCCATGAAGTACCGACAGACAGGCTAGAGCTCTATACTGACCGTAACCAATCACCCGGCCAAGGCTTGGTTCCCGGTCCACCACAAAGGCTCCTAATCTAATGCACACAATCACCACTAAGGCACACAACCACAACTAATGCACAACAATCACCACTAAGGCACAACCACAATTAATGCACACAATCACCACAAAGGCACACAACCACAACTAATACACAACAATCACCACAAAGGCACACAACCACAACTAATACACAACAATCACCACTAAGGCACACAATCACCACAAAGACACACATCTAATTATAACCCATGATCAGAAGTCCTTTTGAAAGATTTTATTTTTATCAGAAAACATATTTTCATTTACCCATGAGCCGTTGACGATCAAGCTCATTTATATCTAAAAACAAAATCATTTTCCTTCAAGGACAACTTCACAATTAGCAATAATAAACTATAAAATAAACTCGGTTCCTTTATGAACTCATGTGAGATTTACTCACAATATAATAATATCATCATCATCATCATCATCAAAATCATCATCATAATTATCATCATAATCATCATATCATCAACATTTTCATCAACATTATCATCATCATAATCATCAATATTTCCATAAATAAATAGGTCACAAAGTGAACCTTGGTGAGATTTTACTCACCTTAACTACCGTTGCATCTTCATAAGCACAAACGCAAGCGTCTAGCTCAAAACCAAACTCCACAAGTCACCCTATTTAACACAAATATTAACCTTAGTAACTAAACAAACTAAAGAGTAACATTTGCCCTCTTAACCCAAAACTAAAATCCGAAGGTTTGCCCAAAGGAGGGCAACTCTCCTTCAAGACCTCCCAAGGTCCTCGATCACCTAAAACAAAACCTCCTGCAACTGCCAAAAACGGCTCTTACATTTGAAAATCACAAAATCAACAACCTCACACCTCATCGAAAAAGCTCCAACATTAAGCATTACAAGATCTCAACCTAGTCTTATAATATATCAACGTGCTCACAACAATAAGAACTAGCTAACCTTTGCAACTGAACCTACACACCCTGCCAGACGCGCCACCACGCGCCACCATAGGCGGCGGCGAGTGGGCCCCACGCGCCACCCTACCAACCTCAAAATCTCAACAAACTTCCAACCGGGTCTCAACACAAACTTCTCGGCTTTGAAACAAGCGCACCACCACAAATCGGTGCAAGCCACCACGAAGGGAGGCTCGGACGGAGGAGAGGAAGAGAACCTGACTGGTGCCGACGTCCAGGTCGGTTGGAGGTGGCCGAAAAAGCCGGGTTAGGTCAACCGGGTCCGGATCGGGTCAGGTAGAAATCCTAGATAGTGAAGGTGAGGCGAGAGAGAAGGAGAGAAGAGAGGAGAGAGGGTTTCTGGAAAAAATGAAATGGAAACCCTAAACTTTTGTTATTTAACCCAAAAATCCCGTAAAGCCACAAACTTCTTCTGACCATAACTTTCACATACGAATTCCATTTTACTCGTGTCACGTTAATTTCCACGAACTCGCATCGTCGTGCTCTACAACTTCCGTGAAGGAAGTTTCTCGAGAAACCCAACAGATTAGAAAGTCAACTCTTGACCCTTCAGAATAAAACATTTTCAAGAAATTAAATGCTCAAACACTTCCAGCCTTCCTTCGAACCTCAAAAACACACTAACTTCTAACTCGAAAATTCCCAAGTAAAATTAGGAACTAATATCAAAATTCCGGGGTATTACACTTAAACCCAGAAAATATCCTAGGAAAATCTTAAATATTAGCAGCCGACCTTGCCAAGCAGGAGGTGTCAAATTCTCAAAGCTCGATCGATGACTCCTTCAAGCTATTTTGCAGGAGCTAGAACCCTAGGAGCCTAGAGGTGGCGGGTCTAGGAGCTAAACGGGTAAGTACTCAGTTGAACAAATCGATTTTTGCTTCCTGTGTTCATATCTTAGGGATTAAGTTTCTAGACTATAAATAGCTGTTTTCAGTATTTTGGAGATAGGTCTTCTAGCAATCCCCATACTTAGAGTGAGGGAGAGATACCTTGGTGTAGGAACTCAGGTGTGATTCTATTTTGGTTTGTTTGTGAAATTAGATTGAGATCACTTTGAGACTTGTGTATGATTGTTTCTTTGATTTGAAAAGTTGTAATTGAGCATTGGTTCTGATTTTGTTGTTGTAAAAAGCTGTGTGTGGTAAGCATGATCATTGAATTC
>NC_020492.1:27636213-27650362 GCF_000184155.1 Fragaria vesca subsp. vesca | reverse complement strand
GTCGGCTAAAGTCTGGACTATAGCCGACGACATTTTTTCGTTGTCTAAAGTCTGGACTATAGCCGACGACATTTTTTTCGTCGGCTAAACTCTGAATTATAGCCGGCGACTTCTACATATGTCGTCGGCTAAAGTCACCACAGACGACCTTTTCCCGACGAAATCTTAGCCGACGAAAGGTCGTCGGCTAAGATCTTAACCGACGAATTAAGCTGACAGGCCGACGAAAATTTTTCGTCGGCTAAAGTGCTTGTCCTGGTAGTGAAAATGTCTATAATATGTATCTAGAAGTTTAGTTTTGCATATAGTCCATGGTTTTACTTTCAGATACTTTAAATAGGCTTCTAGTAGAAATTTTCCAGACAAAAACTCAAAACTGAAGCTGAACTTTGGAAATTCATAACTAATTCTAGAATAATCGTTTTTGGGTGATTCTAACTCTAGTAGTTTCTTCTGTTTGCCTGCTATAAGTCATTAGAAGACCTCGAAGTCAAATTATGAACAGTTTTGTATAGTTTTCAGTCTGTTTGTAACTGGTATAGAAAATCATGTTTAAGTACAGAAAAGCATGTTTTTGTAAAATACTGTTTTGGTTCTTTATTTCTTGTTTCAACAGTTTAGCTTAGACTTTTTAACTAATGATTCATCTTTTATTAGGTGCTTGAAACTTGAAGTAAGATCCGACAAAGGTAGGAGGAAACTTGGGGAACCTCAATACTTGCTTTATATTTTGTTATGTGAATTATTTCTTTTTGTGAAATTGTTGCTTTCTTGCTGCATTCTGTTCATAATGTGGAGTGGTTTTTCATTTGTGGCATAGGGAAGTATTAGTGCTATGCATAAAACCCTTTGGGTAAAGAAGTTAGAAATTTTACTTTTGTGTAGTTGAGTCCATATCCTCAGCAGGAACCATATCGCAGGTATGCCCATGTTGATGCGCAAGTAGTATAGGTTATGAAAAAGGGTAATTCGGGATTGGCGAAAGGGAAATGGGCAAGAGGACTAGCAAAAGGGGTTATGTGAGTGAGTGGGAGATAGTTCATGTAATTAAATACTCCAAGCCACCTTTGTGGTAAAATACATGGTATGGGACATGTAGGCTTGAAGTATTTTGTTATATGAACTATATGGGGCAGATTATACATATGCATACATGTTGTCTCTTTTGACTGGTATTGTATTGTTTGAAGAGGTTTTGCCTCCTATTGGGCTATTTATGCTCACCCCTTTAAATATTTTGCAGGTAATAAACAAGTTGTTTGAAGTTGGTTTCTTGCAAGATTTTCCTGTAAAATATGTGTGCTGTTTGCTTTCCCTTAGAATAAGATATAGACTTTCATTAGTCTATCTTTGTAAGCTACTTTATGAACTACTTGGAAATTAAGAGTGATCTTTCAGTTGAGTATCAATGTGTTCTTTTCCAATTTCTTTCATATTCTATTTATGGAAAATTTATTCCATATTTGGAATATGAGTTACACCTAAAAAAAAAAATATATATATATTTCAAAAATCTGAGGTTTGACATTCTCCGGGTCCCGCGTCGACCATGAATATCTCCGAGATGGTTTTGCTTATGTTTGGTTTTCCTTACACCTCTATCCTTGCCTTCTTTCTTCCTTTCCCAGGTCCTCCGGTGGCTAACCGGGTAAAGGTGTCTGCGTTATTGTTTTTCTTTCGCGAGATGTGAGAGAGGGATGCCGACTTAAATCGCTGCATGAAGGCTTTGGACAGTATTTGGTATAACTGAGGCTCCTTTACTTCGAAGCTCCCGTTGACTTGATTTACAACCAGTTGTGGATCACTAAACACTTCCACTCTCTCCCGTTGACTTGGGCGAGTTGCAATCCACCAATCAAGGCTTCGTACTCTACCACATTGTTTGAGGTGTTGAATTGAAATTTTGTTTGAGGTGTTGAATTGAAATTTTAGGGTGTACTCATGTTTGAATTCATCGGGGTCTCCAATATTATTCCCGCCCCGCTTTTCTTTCTCGTCACTGAGCCATCAACAAAAAGCTTCCAGAGTGGTGCCGGTGTCTCCTCCCTATGCGCCTCCTAGGCCGCCCCGGGATCACTTCCCTCCTGGCCGACCTCGGATGACTCTCCCACCACTTTCATGGGCGTGAGTTCGAATATAAAGTCGGCTGCTGCTTAGCCCTTGATAGCTACTCTCGGCCGATAATTTCAGGACCCACCTCGAATTTCACCCTGAAACTTGAAGTAAATCCTGCAGGGTCCACCTCCAAGGAAAATTTACCGAAAATTCAGCATAATCTATTTTGAAAATGGACAACCCTTACCTGAAAAATTCTAGATAAACACTTCTATTATCAATCATCCATCCTCAACTCCTGGAGCCTTCTTGCTCCCCAAGTTCATCACGTTTCCCAATATAACAATTTCTCATCTAAAATAATTCCCCAACCAACAACAGACAATTAATAATTTACTATTGGACTTTCAGAGCATATCTAAAGATGAACGAAAAACAATGAATAAAGAATGAGCGGAAGCAGCCTCTGACTATGCCTCGACTCCATGTACGCTCGACCTCAAATAACTTAACCTACAAACTGGGCATTTAAAAACCAAAGATGAACGATGAACAATGAATAAAGAATGAGCGGAAGCAACCTCTGACTATGCCTCGACTCCATGTACGCTCGACCTCAAATAACTGAGCCTACAAACTGAGCATTTAAAAACCAAAGGCCCAGGGAAAATAATTTTAAAACGTTAGAGTGAGTGGACAATAATAAATTAAATAACTTAACAAATACATAATTTATATATTTTCCCATGTTTCAACTTTAAAACTTGGCTGTACGTAACTTTGAACGTCCTTAAAACTTTAAATCCAAATTTATTTAATAATGGACAAACAAGCCTTGTTGGTTAATTAAAACAGAAATCTCATGGTGAGGACCGCTAATAAGTCTAGCTAGCAATATATAATAATATCCGATCAGTGCCTCCCAGGGTATAATAGCGTCCCACGTTCGACTCACCTATGGTGAGGACAGCTAATAAAGGCTAGCTAGTAATGAAATATGAGCGACCCTATATTATGGGGACTAAAAACATACGAAATTACTTAAATCCATAAACCTTCCCAAAGATCATACAAATGGTACGCTTCCCAACCGTACTTGAAAATTATCATAAGAAATTATAATAAACTCAATGACGTGTCTCACACGTCAAAATATTCTCAAAACCATAATATAAGCAAGATTTAATTAACAAGTAAAAATCGTAATTAATATCTCAATCCAAAATACTCGCTAAAACAATCTCAAGGTCAAGATCGATATTCCACCAATAATTTTGAAAATTATAAATAGCGAACTACCGAAAATCCCATTTTCGGAAATCTTTTATAAATCTCAAAGTCCACCATTAAAACCATTATAATGAAATCCGGAATTTATAAAGAATATCCAAACTCAAATATCAAAATAATAATCCGAGCTCAAATCTATAAATTATGACCAACACTTAATCAATGCAACAAACTCAAATAAATTCCAAGATCATCTCATAAGCCGAAATTATAATATAAACTCGAAAAATAAAATAATAAATTATAAAAACTTGCATTCATATTTATTTAAAACCAAAATGTCCACTCACAAATTTAGGCACAAGCCCGACGATATCCGCATCACCACTCAAGAGAGGTTCCCTTCGTATTCTGGCACAATAAATATACTTAGGACCAAACTTCAATTCCGGAAGATAAATACTTGAATATAAACACCTAAATCTTTTCCACTTAACCCACTACTCTTACTAGGGTTAAGCTTACCGGATTCACACCAAACTCCACCACAACCTTAATTCATCAATTCTAACATTCTAGAATAAATACCAAGGAAATCCAACGGCCGGATTTTCACTATAACAACCGCCAAAATTCTCAGTCTTTGAAAAATCCCAAACCTAACCAAAACTCCTCCAAAAATTCCAAACTTCACATCATTAAACTCCTCTCATTAAAACAAACTCAAAAACATGAAAAACTAACCCTAAGCGGCGGCTGGCTAGCCCAATTCCGGCAACCTCCAATGGCTACAAAATTTTGACACAATCTTCCTCTCAACATTCCAAACAACTTTCATAACTACCACAAAGTCCAATTTCAAGCCTAACTAGGGTAATCGAAGCCAAACATAAAAAAAATCCCAATTTAAAACCCTAGAATTTCAAACCTTCGATTCACCTTACTAGCTCGAGTTAGATCGAA
The DNA here is from genome assembly GCF_000184155.1 of Fragaria vesca subsp. vesca. Lineage (NCBI taxonomy): Eukaryota > Viridiplantae > Streptophyta > Magnoliopsida > Rosales > Rosaceae > Fragaria > Fragaria vesca. Next base: position 27,646,114 of record NC_020492.1, on the reverse strand, counting down.
TCCTTTTAGGGGTTTGCTGTTGGAAGGGAGAGCTTCAAGACAAGACCGGCAGCTCCAATATTGGTGGCCGGAAAAAGAAGTTTTCGGCGAAACTCTACCACGCACAGCCGTGGCTTTCGGGACTGATTTCTCCTTCATGGCGGCGCAACACGACCAGCCACCTACCTAGACTTGAAGAGGATGTTCGAAGCTTCGATTTGATACCTAGCTCGCCCCCTAACTCGGTCGGACGGCGACAGACGTAGGCGATGAAGTTTCGGTAGCAATTCTGGAATTTTTGGGCAAATTCTGGAATTATCCTGAAATGGGGGTCTGATTTGCTATTTATAGAACTTGAGTTTCCTGCGAAATTACCAATCTGCCCTGACTTTAAACCCTTGTAACTTTTTCGTACAAACTCTGATTAAAACGTGCCACATATCCACGAACTCGGTTTAACGTCCTCTACGACTTTCATGAAGAAAGTTTTCTCAAATATCGAACGAAGGAAAAAGTCAAATTTTAGAGCCACTAAAAGCTTGAATATGAAGGTAGAAGTAAAAACATGATGCTCATTTACAGATAGTGGATATCAAACTCTCCCAGCTCAATCGCCCATTTTACCAGCCTCCCACTGATCTCTAGCTTTTGCATGATCTGCCTCAAGGGGTGGTTGGTATAAAGGGTTATGGAGTGTGCCTGGAAGTAGTGTCTGAGCCATCTGGCAGTCATGATGAGCGCTAAAGCTAATTTTTCAATGTCCGGGTACCTGCTCTCTGCTAGTGTGAATCCCTTCCCGACGTAAAACACTGCATGCTCGATATCAGACTCATTTCTTATTAGCACCGAGCTAACTGTCGTCTGCGATGCCGCAATATACAGGTAAAGCATCTCGCCCGGGATCGGTTTTGACAAAATCGGCACAGACGTGAGGTTTGCCTTTATCTGTTTGAAAACCTCTTCCTGTTTGGGACCCCATACTATCTCCTTGCATCGCTGGTCTCTCAACAACCGAAAGAAGGGGGCATACTTATCCGTGAGTCGTGATACGAACCTTACCAGAGCGACAATCTTCCCGGCCAACGACTACACTTCATTCCTTTCCTTGGGTGTTTCCATATCCAAGATGGCTCTCCGGGTTGGCTTCTATTCCCCTCCTGCTGATTATATGGCCCAGGAATTTCCCTTTGATCACCCCGAATATGCATTTCTGAGGGTTCAATCTCATCTCGTACCTTAGTATCACCTCGAAGACTTTCTCCAGATGCCCCACATGCTCTTCGGCCGTTAGACTCTTGACCAGCATGTCATCGACATATACCTCCATTATTTTCCCGAGGTACTCGGCCAACATGACATTCATCAGCCGCTGGTAGGTGGCTCCCGCATTCTTTAGTCCAAAGGCCATGACCTTGTAGCCCACGTAGGTCCCCTGTCTGTCGTGAAAGTTGTGTGCTCCTCATCCCCCGGATCCATCTTTATCTGGTTATAGCCCGCGTAGGCGTCCATGAAGCTCAACAATTCGAACCCGGACGTGGAGTCCACTAGTTGACCTATGCATGGGAGCGGGAAGCTATCCTTTGGGCATGCCCTGTTGAGATTTGAATAATCCACGCACATCCTCTATTGGCCTGTTGACTTCTTTGGAACCATGACCACATTGGCCAGCCACTGGGGGTATCTAACCTCCCTAGCTTATAAACCTGATGTCTATCAATTTTTGCACTTCCCCTCTCATTGCTTCATATTTCTCTGGCTGAAATGTCCTTCGCTTTTGCCCCACGGGAGGGAATCCTTTCTCAATCCCTAGCTTGTGTGTCACGATGCCACTCGATATCCCGGGCATATCCTTATACGTCCAAGCGAACGCCCCACTGTTTTTCTTCAGCAATTCCACTAGGGTCGTTAGTACGCCAGGTGCTTGTCCAGTCCCTATGATCACTTGCCGATCCGGGAATTCATCTGAGATTGACACCACTTCTGTTTCTTCTACTGATCCCGGAACTCCTCGTCCGAGTCGGTATCATGTCTGGGATCCACATAAGGGTACGAGGGGGACACTACGGCCTGGCTTGTTGACAAAACCTCCGACCTTTTCCTCCCGTTGTCTATAGCATAACAACTCATTGCTGCACCCTGATCCCCCCGGATTGTAATGACTCATGTTGGGGTTGGGACCTTCATCATCAACATGTGGTCGACAACAAACGACTTTAGCTTCCATAAGGTGGGCCTTCCTAGGATCCCGTTGTAGGACAACTCACAGTCCATTACGATGAATTCCATTGTCGCCCGGGCGACTCCCTCTCGGCCTTCCATGCTTACTCCAAAGTTGTCGGATCCGAGGGGTTGAACGACATCGCCCGAGAAACTGACTAACGGCTCGTGGTCTTGCATCAATTTGTTACTTCCTCGATGCAATCTTTTATAGGCACTCCTGAATAACACGTTTACTGAAGCTACCGTGTCAACCAGTATCTTCTTATTGATATAGTGATCGAGTTGCAGTGTTATCAGGAATGAGTCCTCGTGCAGCCTTATCCCCTCCTCTTCCTCTTTTAGGAAGGTAACGGGCTTCCAACCGGTGGTTATTTATTGATTATTGATACTTCCAAAGGCAAAAACCTCCCTACTATCCTTCTTCCCGTACACTGCTTTTTAGCCTTGTTGCTCCTATTATCTATACGGGACCCGCCATGGATGGTGTTCATCGTCCCATACACTTAGATCACTCCTACTTACCTCTGCCCGGGCACATATTGCTGTAATATTCCCTCTTTCACTCGGTTCTCTACCGCTCTCTTCAACTTTATGCAGTTATTTATGTGGTGGGTTGCCTCCCCGTGGTACCCATAAAATTTTCCCGAGCCTTCCTCAGGGAGCTGAGAAGCAAGGAAATTTCTGGCCGAGGGAGGCGAAATGACAGATTTATTCTCGGTTCATATCGCCTCGTAGGTGGCGTTGAGCGCTAAGAAGTGCTCTTTGCCTGTCAGCGTCGCCTTCGCGTACCCGGTATCCTGGTAGGGGCCCTTTGCCTTTCCTTGCGTGTTGTACTACTTCCCTGCCTTCCTCCCACTCCCTTCCTTCTACCTCTTTCTAGACGAGTACGAGTTCGACTCTCGTTCTCCCTTCCAGGCCCTAACCTCTTGGACCACACTTACACCGGCGACCCCCCTTCTCTCCCTTCGACCTTCCTTTTCCCGGCTGAGGTCCCCCCATAAGTATCATGGTCTGCCTAGGTGTGCCTGATCGCCATTTCCATAAGCTCGTCGTAGCCTTGCGGATTTTCGATTTTTACTGCATACAAAAAATTCCCAGAAAGTAACCCTTGAATGAATGCCTCCTCTGCCACCTTTTTGTCAAAGTTTCTGAAGTTTCTGACTCTGGTTGTGGCTCCTTGCTAACGGTTTACAAAAGCTTTCAGCTCCTCTCCCCTATCTTGCTTTACTTTAAACAGTTGGGCGGTGTTTTGCTCGTCCGTCCGTAGGATGAACCTATTGACAAACCTATCTGCCAACTACCGGAAGCAATCAATTGAATTTGACGGGAGCTCGTAGAACCAACTAAGTGCTTCCCCCGCTAAGGTTTCCTGGAACTTGTTGCAGCATATTGCATCCGAATACCGTTTAGCCTTCGTGTGAGATTTGAAACTATCAAGAAAGAGATGAGGATCACGATCCCCATTATAACTAAGTTTCAACGGCTTGGCTGTGTTCAACCGGATGGACCGGGTGATTACTCTTATGAACGGTCCCCGCCTTTCTTCAAAACTCGCGCGGATTGGATTGTGTGACGCCCTTCTCTTGGCGTCCGAGATTCTTTCTGTTAAGATAGCTCTTAGGGTTTCTTCCCTCTCTCCCGGTCTTTCAAGATTGGCTCAGGCAAGGGCGGCGGCCCCTCATCCCGCACTTCCTCCGGGAACAAATTCACCCCTAAATACACGGTCCTACGGTCCGTTCCCGTCGGAGCGCCTGTCTGCTGTGACATGGCCGTCCGATTCAACTCGGCCGCCTGATCCAATGCTTCCCGGTGCTCAATCCCTCGAGCTAGCGCGCTAGTGAGCGTGGCGTTATCCTTTTCTAACCTGCGCTCCCTCCCGGAGGCTTCTTCCTGATCCCTGATTCTTTGCTGCTCCAACTGAGTGAGTTGGGCTCTCATCCCCTCCAACATCTCGGCTACCTCTGGCATTTCCTCCCGGATAGCTCTCCTTGTGATTCGTGAACTTCCCCTTGTTGTTTCTGAGGTCCTTCCGAGTATTGCTTCCCTTTGCTCTTCCCGTCCTACATCCTGCTCTTGCTGCTCGTTTAACCCAGCCATCGAGTCACGCAGGCTTTTTGAAATGGTTCCCACAGACGGCACCAAATGTTTCTGTACAATCCTGGATAGGGTTGCAGAAGCCGATGGCGTGTCCTTCTGGTTTATGGGCTTGGGTGGTTGTTTTATGCACAACCGACTACAATATCATTAAAAAATACATGTGGTACATGTGAAGGAGTATTAAACCAAAATCATCTCTTGGTTTTCATCAGAATAAATTAGTTGTCAGTTATAGTTTTTAATTTGGTTTCCAGAATTTATGTTTCTACCGTTATGATTCTTTGGTTTTCATTTCATAGGTAGAAGGTTTGGTTGTTTGATGCCTTGATGAGTTAGGATTGGAAGAGTTAAGTTCAAGCTCTTAAGCCTATATATACAAGTCGATCTCTAATCTTCAACAACTTCCCCATTTTCTCGATTTCCTTGATTTTGTCTACTGTTCAAAATAGAAAAAATATTTACAAAGATAGATAAGACCGCAAGTGTCGGTCTAATGGGCTTTCAATACTGGACTAATCCGAAAATATTAATATATGCCCAAACAATAGGAGAAACTAAACCCTAATACCAAAAGGTTCACGACTATAAGAGATTAAGGGTCTTTATATAGGAGAAAGTATACCCTAGGGCCACTAACAACCAAACCTAAAAGCTCATAGGTTAAAAGAAAACCAAATCCAAAATAAACTAGAAAACCTAAAACAATATTTGGCTTAAATCTAACAGGACTCACAAATGTGAGTTTTGTAGATCTCGTCATTCCCATTTCAAAAAGGTATTATGAATTCAAAACAGACGTTCTGGCCCAAAGTTAATTTAAAACAGATTTAACAGATTTGGTGCGAACGTGAAGATACTAAAATGGATTAAGTAGGCATAGATAATCAACACAATGTATTTCAAATGGCTTGGTGCAAAACCTCAATAAGGGAAAAAACATCAAGCAAGATTACTACTTCAATCTTCAAATCAGAGTTTACAAGAGGTATAGTTTTCACACAACTATAACACTACAAGTCTTACTTCTGGTTAGAATTCTCTATCTCAACACAAATGACTCTAATTCATGTAACTCTACAAAGAGAAAATGAATCTAGAGTATTAGGACTACACCACTCACAGTTCAACTAGTTCTTAAACACAACTAGTTCCACACTAAAACTTAAACACTCTTAGTTCTTGTTCACTGATTCTTAACACAATCAGTATTCCTTTGTTCTTCAACACAACCAGGTTACTTCGTTCTTCAACACAGCCACTCACTCTATACAGGAGAATAGATTCATGTAACTCTACACATGAGAAACTGAGATCCAGTAACTGATACTTCAACACTATCAGATTTCTCTTATGGTTCTACAACACAACCAGATCACTTGGTTCTTATACACAACCAAGAATTCTTCTTTTCATATCCACACACTTCAAATGATCTCCACACACAAGAGACTAAATCATGCTTGCTGATACTATATCACTATCAGACTATGAGCTGTTCTTCAACATAACCAGTTGTGACTCTTTGCTTCTATCTCCCTTGGTCACTAATGCATCACCAATCTCAAGTGCAATCTGACAATGCAAATAAGAGAAGCAGTCAATCAGTTATCAATCTCTCAAGAAGGTATGAACATTATCATGAAATATTTTGACTCAGAGATAATACTATATAGGCCTTTTCCTAATGTTCAAAAAGCTTAAAACTTTCAATATTCAGCAGTAGCTATTTATGGAGAATGAAATTCTCCCCCTCATCTAATGCACTCAATTACAGAATTAATTTGTATTTTGAAAAGCATGCAATCGGCCAACCATCTCCTTGCACTTTCCAAAAATATCAAATTGATTCTTGCTTTAAACCTGCAATCAAACATTTTCACATTTATAGCTTTGCACAAATTGATTCTTGCTTGAAACCTGCAATCAGATAATGGACATTTACATTCCACAATTACAACCAGCTGTTATCAAGCATTCACACAGTTATCTTCCATCATTTTAACTGTAATAAAGACTCGCATTTTGAGACCATAGACTTGTATGTAATCTTGCAAGATCAATGCCTGTCAACCAAAATATCTTCTATTCTGATTTAGAAATCAAGCATAAAGATATTTACTTAATTTGATTAGAGAAAGGATCAACTTACCATAAATTGATTCTTAAATCTGTTACCTTGTAGAGACATTTCTGATTTCAAGTTTGATACCTCTGATCATGCAAAACTTCAATTACATTCAATCCGAGTCATGTCACCTTGTCACTTTAGTCCTATTGTATTTTGAAAATCTTGTGTTGAATAGGAATAGCCAATATACCTACATTCTCCCCCTTTGGCATTGCTATTCAACACAAGATCAAGAACCTGCAAAACAGACACATACCCAATATACACATCTATTTCAACAAGATAATTTTCAGAGATCTTAAAGAAACAATTTCCATCTTGATCTTTTCTCCCCCTGAATAGCATGCCAAAGTTCTTGGAGACGCCTTCTTTTCCTCAGATCAACTGAACAAGGCAAGCATGTAGTGGACTAATTCACACTTTAACTCTTCAATTCTTGAATATTGGGATACAAAACGCACATGATTTTACTTTCAGAAATAAAACTGCAAAACTGAGTAGAACATTCTCAACTCTCACTTTCATCTCTTCTTATCTGTCAGGAATATATATACCAATGCAACGCATATCGACAAATTGAGATGAACTTATTTTTCAACAACTAACAAATGATGAAACATTCATACAAATGTATCCATATATGCCTATGTCATAGAAAAGAGTGAGCCAACGTGACATTTTAGAACAGACCAAGAGTAAAGACTTCTAATGGGGATTTTAGCTCTCTAGAAGACAGACTTGCAAGTTTATAGTTTACACCTAAACAATCTGTTTAAAGACCAGAATCTGTCAATATGAGTGTTTTCCTTATCAAGGCATATATGCATCAAATGTTTAGAAAAAGAATCATACATCCTTTAGGCATATTTAGTCATCTGTTCATATCAACATGTCAAACTCAGATCAAAGATCACATATTTATCCAATAGATACCATAAGATCCACTCAAAAAGTTGAGAGGAGAATTCATGGAGTTTTGCAAGTGTCCAAAGCATTCCTTAGTTCCTAAAATCTGTCAGGTGACAAAGGCTTTGTAACAAATATCAACAGTAGAGATAAAATTAATATCAAGTATGTTCTGCTCTACTAAGTCGACGAAGAAGTGATACCTTGGGGTATGCCATAATCTCTTATCATATTCTTCATCCACAACATTTGGCTACAACAACTTCCAGCAGCCACATATTCAGATTACTTTGTAGACAACGAGATGCAATTTTGCTTTTTGCTGAGCCATGCAACCAAATTGTTTCCTAGAAAGAAACACCCTCCAAAAATGTTTTTACCATCTGTCAGACTTCCTCCGATTCTTCAAGTATCCCACAATTTCTGCATTAGTATCCCAAGTATATCAAATTCCACAAGAAATTGTACCTAGAACATATCGAATTATCCTTTGCATTAGCTTGAAATCTTGCCCATACTCCAACATTGAATGATATGTCAGATCTGCTAGCAGTGAAATAGAGCAGACTGCATAGCATACTTCTGTAGAGAATTTGATCTACAAACTTGCCCTCCTTGTCTTCACTTCACTGAGGTGCTAGCTCATTGGATATGTGACTCTTTTCTTTGTCTCTAGTCCAAACTTCTTACCTGTCCTTCTGCATACTTTGTTGTGAAAGAAACAATCCGACAACATGTTGCTTGACAAGTGGAAAGTCTGTCATTACAGGCCTTTGAAGCCTGGTTCAGTCCATACAAGATCTTCTTGAGTCTTTCAGGTTGTCACTTTCACTATAAGACGATTTGTAATTCAGAGATTCAACATGTCTCTAATCTTCCTGAACTTGCAATACCTTTTTGCTGATTCTGTTGTAAACCTCTTCCGAGAACTTGTTCCTTTCTTTCTTCAATGCAACATCCTGTCACAAGATAAAGAAAAATCTTGAGATCACAATCTGATAGTAAATATGAGAATATTACAATCACATAACCTCTTTCCTTTCGCATTAGCCACAACAGAATATAGGGATTTTAATTTCAATAGCAATACCAATCAAATAAGAATTAATAAGGAAAATCAATCAGATATTCAAGTCCACAAAACCTAATCAAATTAGATTTCATTATTGCCTCCCAAAACCATGAATAATTCGATAAGAGAAAATCTCTCCAATAAAGGATGATGACTAATACCAACCATAGCCTATACAAAATAGAACTGTTACCTTTGCTGGACAATTTGAAATTAATTCTAATTTCCAATCAAATCAGAATATATATGATATTAAAATCGTATCCAGATTAGGTAATGGAGGAATCATGTATGCACAAGGTTTCTAGTATCAATAACACAAATCATCATGTTGAATCCAATGCCCAAATTGCTACTGCGTCTGAGAATGCTAATTAAACAAATATTAATTTCACCCTTTGGCATTCCTGTACACAAACCACACTCATGTTAATAGCAACATCTTCTTGCTATCACCTAATCAATATCCAATCAGGAAGATTAATTAGTACCACTTTGCGTCAAGAAGATGAAGCAGAAATAAACAAATATTTATGAGAATATAATCTGATATTGAAAGAGAGAATATCTCAAACAATTTAGATTGCTTTTCTTGCCCATCAGACTCCATCATATCAAAATTAATTCCCACATAAGTCCTGCATCAATCAAGGTATGCATATCAATATATAAGAATATCAATCAGCATGAATCCTAATTTAGAATGGGTGCGTCTATTGCCACCCCACAAATCACTTTGCTCATCCCACATGTTGTTGATTTATTGAAATACTAAAATACCCTGATGTAAAATTACAGTAAGGAACAATACGTTGTTACAAATTACAATTTTTCTCCTGTAAAAAACCAAGGGTGCGTCTATTGCCACCCCACAAACCACTTTGCTCACCCCATATGTTGTTGATTTATTAAAATACTAAAATACTCTGATGTAAAATTACAGTAAGGAACAATACGTTGTTACAAATTACAATTTTTTTTTCTTTTTTATCTTTTTGTTTTGAGAAATTTTAAATACACACTCTTAATTTCTTAATACACACCCCTTACTTAATACACTACTCATTTAATTTTTTATTTCAATATTATAATAAATACACACCTCAAACTGCCTAAAATACCCTCAATATATTTACTATTTCACAACTCTCTTTACTTATTCTTTTTTATTTTCTGTTAGATTTTTTTGATCGGGTTATAAATTTTTTCTTGATATTTTTCAATTTATAATAAAAAAAGTAATATTATATTCGAACTTCAAATCTCCAATATAACATCAATCGGCTAGAATTTGAAGAAAAAAAATATTGAACATACATAATTTTTTCAAAGTTAAGAAAAGTAAAATTACAATAGCATAAAAACTAGTTTTTAGTCTGCAAGATAAAAACTAAAGTTGATAAAAAAAAAACCAAATGAATCGGTAAATAGTACATGTGATTACGACAATAATCAAAATTCAAGTGATGAAATTTAGAGAATAGATTTTTATTTCTTTT
>NC_020492.1:27602883-27636193 GCF_000184155.1 Fragaria vesca subsp. vesca | reverse complement strand
AAATTTATATGAGTGGAGTGTGAAAAGAATATGAGGTGAGCAAAGTGATTTGTGGGGTGGCAATAGACGCACCCTTTAGAATTCATTTCATTTCCTTTCCCACACACAATCAGATATTTTGAAGAATTCCAATGTAATTAGAATTTTCATCTTATTCAACTCGTTTTGTGTAGAGATGTCAAAATACAAATGTGACAACAATCTCCTCCTTTGGCATTCACACTTGATCTAAATCACAAGACTTGAAACATTCTCAACAAACATCAAGTGAGAAGCAAGAGGAATAGATAATCATAATAATCTCAACGTCATAGCTGTAATATCTCAGAAATTCGGTTTTCTATTTTTGAAAAGAAAATTTATTTTCAAGCTATTTAAATTTGAATTTATGTTATTCTTTAAATTCTTTGTGGTTTTTGAAATTTATTTAAATTTTTTAGTTTGTCGATTTTTATCTTTTGACCCCATAAGATTAATCTAGATGTCGTTACGAGTTAATAAGATTTTTGGAGCATCGTTTGGATATCGAAGCTATTTTTAATGATTTTTGGAAGTTGGTATTATCCAAAAAATTAATTGAAAATAGAAATTAAAGTGTGGCTTGATCTAGACCGTTAGATCTTCTAAACCGTTCAATCCGGGTCGTCGATTTGAGTATATACATACAGTGGATCAGTTTGGACTCAATCAGTTCGAGCCCAGACCGACTCGGTCTCGAGCTGCTCTGCAGCGGAGGAGTTCTCCGTCGTCCGGCCGTCTCTCGGCATCCAACCGGTGGCCAGAGCTCCACATCGTCGTCCTCGACGTCTCTGTTGTGTCAGCTTTCATGGAGGAGCGCTGCTGAAAGAGAATCAGAGGAGAGAAGGCGACTGCCTGTCCGATCGGGTTTCCGATTCCGGCCAAGTCGTGGTCTCTCACCGGTGTGGATAGCTTTGTCTCCTCATCCACGACGTCCCTATAACTTAAGCTTGTTGAGACGAGGTCAGGTGAGGGAGAATCGAAGAGAAGAAGTTTTGGGACTTTCCGGCAAGGGTTCGATGTTTTCTGGCCACCGTCAATGACAAGTGAGGTATGAAACTTGATCTTCTCGTCAAGCTCTACCTGTTTATATAATTGGAATTCCGATTTGGTTGAGTTTAGAAGAATTTGGATTTGGGCAGAGTGACCACCGCGGGTGGCCACTGTGTACGGCGGCGACGGTGGTTGTGGGAGTTGATCTCTGGCTCTATGAGTATATTAAATTGCTGTGAGTGATTGTAGATGCTTGAATTCCATGTTGGATGAGGGATGAAGAATCTGAGTTTTGGACAGTGGTTGACTATGTTTAGTTTACTGCTCATGGTGTGTTTGGAAATGGAAGAATTGGTATTTGGAATGCTAAGTTTGGCTTACTGGGTTGCTCAGAAAGTTTGAGAGCAGTTCAAGACTTCATATGGTTTGATGATAGGTAGAAAGATGAGAATTTGGGTCAGACGAAGTTTAAGATGTGTTACTCAGAAACTGAATTGAACTTTTTAGAAGAGAGGAGAGGCTTTGGGATGGTGTTTTGGCTGAGATGCAATATGACTTTCTTAAGTTATAAAATGGAAGGATAGAATGCTTTTGATTATTATTATAAGTATTAGAAGGAGTTGTGTTCCTGGGAAAGAGTTTGGTTAGCATTGGGTTTCTATGTCTAAGAGTTGGTCTCCGGTTGAAAGAAGGGTAAACAGTTTTGTTAAAGTAAGTTGTTTGGGTTGAACAAGTAGACTTGGTTTCAATGAAAGGAGAATTGGACAGCATGGTATTAATATGAGATCAAAGCATAATTATAACCCTTGTGCTTTGGAATGATGATTCTGGAGACTTGGTGATAAGATGGTGGAGTCGAGAGCCATATGTGAGTCAAAATATAAAGGATTTGGTTGATAAGAAAATGGGTGTCCATAGTAGATTTGGAGTCGAGTTGGTAGTTAAGGGGCGATTTGTATCCAATGACGGCATTGAGCAAAAGACAAACTAGAATGTGAAGATAAAATGAAATGAGTACATTTGATTCAGAAATCATTGGAAAAGGTGAGAAGAATTGGAAATAAGGATTTGGGTGTTCTTATCAATTTCAAGGACTTGATCATATTGACTTGAAGAGATTCGCTGATTTTCTCAAAATGAAGATTTGATACAAGGATCATATGCAAGTAGCAGGATTCCGGAAGCAGAAGGATAAAGATTTCAGAATGCGTGTCGCAGTGTTACTAACTTTAGCTAGCGTCGGAAGTAGCGCTTGGATTCCAGGTAGGGTCTTTCTCGGGGAACCTTTATTTATAGAGTAAATGACCATTTACTACTAATTTAACATCCTTTTAGCCCATTCCAATGAAAATCTATTCAGCAACCCAATTTCAATGAATTCTAACAAAAAGACGTCAATACCCTCACCCTAATTTAACTCTCTTTCTCCTCTTTTTTCCCGATCATTAACTTTCTCTCTCTCAGAAAACTCTCACACTCTCTTTCCTCTCTCAAACGTGAATCTGATTCCTCTCTCTGGTGAAGCACCGACGACATGAAGCACTGGCGAAGCACCGCACCGGTGACGTTGCCTCGACGCCGATGAGGCTAGATCCCTCACGTCGGTCCTCGTCACCGTTGAACTATCACCGACACATCTCTGACCAGATCTCTTCCTCCTTCTCTCCTCTAATCTGGAAAGCACACACACTCTCTCACACTCTCCTCCCGCCGAGACCGTTGAGCCGAAGAGCAGCGTCAAATCCAGATCAGGTTGCCGCGCATCTGAAGTCGACGGCCTCCGATCTCTCCTCTCCGACATCGACGACCTCCAATCACTCCTCTCCGACGTCGCTCGTTAGTGTTCTCCATTGCAAGTTCAACGCCTCTAGAGATCGGATCCCCACTCTCTCACCATCGGCATCTCTCTGTTTCTCTCCAAAGTCTAAAGACAGAGGTCAACTTCACTGAATCAGACTGGTTCAATTTCACTGGGTTGAAATCGATGGCGCCGGAACTGTTTTGAAGGCTGTCGTTGTTGTAGAGGATGAGCTAGCGTTGTGCCACCGTCGTTATGGTTTCTAGTTTGTTTTTTTTTTTTTTTTCGTTGAACAAACGTTGAGGTTTCTGGTTAACAAAAGGTTTATGTACTTTCGTTAGTCTCTTATTGATGTTTGATAATTATGAAATCAGTTTTGGTTAGATAAAACTGTTAGATACGTTTTGGCGTTGATGTATATGGAATAATTAAGATTCTTACTGACGGTAGTAATATTTCATAGCATCTTATTTTTATGTTCTGTACCCAAAATATAAAAATTACTAGGGGTAGTAATTTTTTATTATTTGCTTGTGTGTTGATTTTTTTCTGGAGATAATAGATTGCAAGTTTACTACCCACAGTAAAATTTTTTATTATTTGCTTGTGTGTTGATTTTTTTCTGGAGATAATAGATTGCAAGTTTAATGGGGGTAGTAAACTTTACTTTTTTGCATCTAAATTGTTCTTCCTCTGTCTGTATTATGGCCTTGAAAATATTGTTTTGCAAGTTTACTATCCCCAATAAAAGTTTACTGGGGGTAGTAAACTTTAGTTTTTCGAATCTAAATTGTTCTTTCTCTGTTTTAGTATCTATTATGGCATTGAAAATACTGTTTTGCAAGTTTACTACCCCTAAAGTTTACTAGGGGTAGTAAATTTTATTTTTTGCATCTAAGTTGATTTTTATCCGTTTTAATGTGTACTTATGGCCTTGGAGATTTTGTTTTGCAAGCTTACTACCCCCAGTATAAGTTTACTGGGGGTAATAAACTTTATTTTTTCGCATCTAGGTTGTTCTTCCTCTGTTTTAATGTGTATTATGGCATTGAAAATATTTTTGCAAGTTTACTACCCCTAATAAAAGTTTACTGGGGGTAGTAAACTTTAGTTTTTTAAATCTAAATTGTTCTTCTTCTGTTTTAGTGTGTATTATGGTCTTGAAAATACTGTTTTGCAAGTTTACTACCCCCAGTAAAAGTTTACTAGGGGTAGTAAATTTTATTTTTTTCGTCATCTAAGTTGATTTTCTTTGTTTTACTGTGTATTTATAGCTTGGAGATATTATTTTGCAAGATTACTACCCCCAGTAAGATGTTTACTAGGGGTGGTAAACTTTATTTTTTTGTCATATATGTTGATTTTTTCTCTCCCTTTAAGGTATATAATGGTCATAGGAAAACTGTATTATAAGTTTACTACCCCCAGCAGAAGTTTACTAGGGGCAGTAAACTTTATTTTTCCACATCTAAGTTGATTTTTCACTGTTTTAAGGTGTATAATGGTCATGGAGAAACTTTATTTTGAGTTTATTACCCCCAGTAAAAGTTTACTAGGGGTAGTAAACTTTATTTTTCGTACTTGGGTTAAGATCACGTAAATTCCGATGGCATTTAAAAAAATCCAGTGAGATTTCCGGAAAATTCCGGCCATCGGATGCCGGCAATTTTCCAGCCGTCGGAAAATTCCGGTCACCGGTGACCGGATTCCCGCGGCCGGAGTTCGGAGTCTGGCGACCGGAATGCAGCCGCCGATGACTGGTGCCGGAGCCCGGTGTGCTTCCGGCAAAGTCTTCCCTCCATCTTTTTCACTTTTTCTCTTTAAGTAAAAGCTAAGGGTAAAAAAGTCTTAATAAAATAATTTTATTATATTTTAATAAAGATTTGTGTATTTGGGCTGAAAATAAGTACCTTGTATTCGAATGGGCTAATAAAAAAGATTATCATTAAAATGGGGTTTGACTTTTTCTATTTTGTGCAAATGGTCTTTTTCCCTTATTTATATGGATAATTAGTTTATAATTGAAATCGTTGCTTTGTGTGTCATTGAGTGATTAACTCTTGGTTGTTATTGTTTTTGATAAAAGTATGTGTAATCGGTGATTTCTATGATTAATGTTATCGCTTTTCGTAAAAGCATATATTAGATGTTATATTACGAATATTGATATTCAAATGACATGCATAATGCATTGTGAGGAATTGTGAGATTAGTGAGATTGGTGATAGTGGAGAAGATGAGAATGAGATCTAGAGAATAGATACATTTTGTGTAGTTGAGTTTCCTTATGGGGCATCCAAGATCTATGATTAGCCCATACGTGCACAAATGAGGGGAATGCAGGCCCCATCGACGGCGGACGTCGATAAAACGATCTAATTGGGTTCCGGGTTTGGAAGACTATGAGTATAACAAGACAACTAACAAAAGAGGTACATGTGGTGAGATATTACTGATTTGTTAGGTCGTATATTAGAGTCATCTACACGGTATGGGACGTGTAGGCTCATATGTCTTTGATGTATGGACTAATTAACCAGTAATTGAGTGAAGGAAGTTCATTTGCATATATGCATCGAATTGTGTTGTTATTTATATAAAGAGTTGTTTGTTTGATGTTTGATAACTTGATTGTGTAACGTAGTTAAGTATAACCTAAGCGGTTTGGCCCTACTGAGCGTAAGCTCACCCTTATAGATTTTGTTCAGGTTCCTAGGCAGACATGTCTTTCAAGAAGTCTATCTGTGACGTTTTGCTGACGTGTATAAGAGTAGAAGAGTTACGGAAGATTAGAAGCCACAAGACCTGTTTTGTCTTTGTAATAGTTTTGTTATTTGTAAAAGTTTTATTTTCTTTTATTTCTAGAAAAGTATTTGAAATTTATTTTATTTTATTTTATTTTTCCCGCTCACGCCTCGGATTCGGCGTCAGGTGCTTGGAAACCACCGACACCGGGTTTGGGGTGTGACAATAGCATAGCATATTCCAATTAGCAATTTGACAAGTATAATTAACTCTCCCCCTAAGCACAACACTCTCCCCCTTTTTTTCTAGGAATGACAAAGGGACACTAAAGAGAGTAGTATCAAAGGCATATAAACCAGAGCTATATAACTCAAGAGCCTATGCAGTAGGAGTAATACCATTATGCACGAGTGAGCAGCGGAATCATAAGTCAAAATGAATCACTGAAACAATTATAGTCCAAGACTCCAAGTATTAACACTCCCTTTAAGAGTGTTCATGAAATGTAAAATGCAAGAATGAAATGCAAACACACAATGAACTGGGAAATGTTCATGAATTATATGAAGAGGAGAAGCAAAGCATTTAACCAAGGTACAAGACATAACTTTACTTATATAAAAGAGACAAACTCGATTTTCATGTCTGACTTAATTGTCACAATCCTGTAAGCAAGAAGCATACGTTGAACAATCATGTACCTTGTGTGAAGTAAGTGAACAATCTTTGCTATGGGGTGACATCTCAAGCTTTCAACAACTAGCATAAGAGACAATATCACAACTTCCTTATAACTCCTGTAGACACTTCACATATTTTTCTTTTTCTTTTTGGCCTTTCACATATTACTTAGTTTTTGAACTTTTAACTCATGTAGCAAGTATAATATCAGCAGCTCCCAAGCCAGTTGGCTTTAGGGTACTAGGTGTAATAAGGACACCCCTAAGGACATTTACTCAAGTCAAATTCTATGAACCACCGTGGTGACCAAACCATTCATGTTTCTCCCCCATAACCTTATATCGTTCACCACAACCAAGGCATGGTTACTTTAGAAATAGCCTGTCCAATTCTTCACATACTCACCGGGGTGACCAAACCATTCTCGTTTCTTTCCCATATCCATGTATCGTTCGTCACAACTATGGTATGTTTACTTTGGGAATAGTCTGGCCTAGCTCCATATAATCACAAAATAATACTTTCTTTTCCTGGAGCAATCAAGCAATATGTAACAGAAACACATCAAGATATTCTCATACCACCACAACAAAAGATAGTGTGCAAGTGAAAATTTTTCAAGGCAATAATGATTATTCTAACATGTTCAAGATTTTCAAAATAATCATGTCAACTAGTATCAAAACCTGCAAACAAATTTATCAATCTTATACAGATAAAGCTATGACAACTAACTTGGTAATCTCAGTTCAACTCACTCTTTCAAACAGTTCATGATTGAAACCTAACATGCAATCCTCAATTTTTTTATTTTTTCTGAATAACAAAAACTGATTGTTGAAATTAAATATGTAATGTACCTACAACTATCATGAGATTTATACAATGAACACATGTGTTAGATGTAACAAACTAAGGGAGAACATTAATACTTTGAGCACACACCAATGATGCTTCTAAGTGATTCATCCACAAGACTTGGTCCAAAAGAGGACAACATACAAGTAGTATCACCAGTTTCTAAACAATCGAGATTATCAATACTAGCAGAAAAACAATTACTTGTACCCTTTTTCACCCAGATTTGCTTATGTTTGGAACTCTTTTCTTTTGGGATTGAAACAAGCTTTGCAATCGTCGGTTTCAACTTCAAATGTTCTTTCAACTCAGCTTGCAGCAACGCTGTTGGACTAAGATTCCCTATTCTCTTGTGCTTTTGGGGATCTCTTTGAAGCAAATAACATCTTGGGCGTATATGCCCCAATTTTCCACAATGATGACAAGTAGGAATAAAAAACTTTGAGGATTTTTTATACCTGAGCTGCCGCACAGAGGTGTGCAAGTCAGAGCTTACTTGATTGTTCATTTGATGAACAAAATCTGATTTGGACTTCTGAGATGATTTTGAAGTAGCCAAATTTTGTTCCTTGGGAATGATAGAGCTTGATTCAGTGTTTGAGTCCGTGCTTTTTACAAAGCCAGAAGGACAAACCTTTTTACCTTCAATCTTTGTAGCCTCATATCCTAACCCACTCTTGTTGTTGTATAGCTTCCCCATTCCAAGCACTTTAAACGCCAAATCAGATCCAATGGAGAATTTCCCAAACTGTTTATGTGCGTTTCCAAGCTCTGCATGCAAATTTTTAATTTCAGAGGTTAGTAACACGTTTAAAGTAGATTGAGTATTTACCTCACCTTCAAGATCTTTGATTTTCTCAATCAATTTAGTATGTTCCGCATCCCAACTTTGGGATTTCAATTCATCTTGCAAAATATCAAATCTATTATTACAACTATCAGGAAGAGCAATATTTTCTCCCTTTTTGGAATGACTATCAGACTCACTATCACTCCAAGTTGGCTTCAAGATTTTATCTACATGAGAGTTAAACATGTTATTCCCACAATCAACATTTAAACGATTAATCTCACCACAATCAGAATACTTCGATGTTTCCATAGAGGAGTTTTTTGAAAACTTGGTGGAAGAATTTTTCCTTTTAAGAAGCATCTTAAAATTTTTGACTAAACGCTTAAACTCATTCATGTCAATATCATCTTCTTGATTGACCAAAGAAGAAGAAAATACTTTTACCTCTTTCTCGGGCTTGTTTCTTACCTCAAAATTCTCTAGATGACTTACCAATACATCATTAGAGAGAAGAGAACAATTGATCAAATTTGTAGCTGTTTTATGTTCCACCCTTATCCCACGAATCTCATTATGTATGTTTAGTGACCTGCTCTGGTACCAAATGAAGATTACTAAAATGGATTAAGTAGGCATAGATAATCAACACAATGTATTTCAAATGGCTTGGTGCAAAACCTCAATGAGGGAAAAAGCACCAAACAAGATTATTACTTCAATCTTCAAATCAGAGTTTACAAGAGGTATAGTTCTCACACAACTATAACACTACAAGTCTTACTTCTTGTTACAATTCTCTATCTCAACACAAATGACTCTAATTCATGTAACTCTACAAAGAGAAAATGAATCTAGAGTACTGGGACTACACCACTCTCAGTTCAACTAGTTCTTAAACACAACTAGTTCCACACTAAGTGCTACATCCCGACCCTTATATTTTACCTTATTTACTAGTTTGGTTATAATAAGAATTTTACCGTCTCCGTCATTAAGTTAATAGTTTAATTGGTTCCTATAGGGGTTTCGGGGACCCTTATGTGCGGAGGTTTATTCGTAGGAGGAAAATTCGTCAACGGTAAATATGGTAAATTTTAGCTAGTAAAAGGTAATT
This sequence comes from Fragaria vesca subsp. vesca, assembly GCF_000184155.1. Classification (NCBI taxonomy): domain Eukaryota; kingdom Viridiplantae; phylum Streptophyta; class Magnoliopsida; order Rosales; family Rosaceae; genus Fragaria; species Fragaria vesca. The sequence continues at coordinate 27,627,193 of NC_020492.1, read as the reverse complement.
TTTATTCGGGTATTATTTTTTCGGGGTGTTTTATTTTGGATTTGGGTTGTATAAGAGTGTGGACCGGGCCAAAGGGTGGTCAAAGCCCAGCCCTCTCTTTTTCTCTCTTCTTCTTCTCTTTTCTTTTCCTCGGTTTTTCCCTCTCCCGACTTCTCCCGTTTCCGGTTCTTCTCCAGCCCCAGCTGCCGCCGTCCAGCCAGCCACCAGCCACCACTCCACCCCAGTTCGGACCCCCATCACCTCCTCTCCCTCCCCGGCCTAGCCCCCGAGCCGTTAGCCTGCCGGAAGAGGAGAAAACTCGCCGGAGACGCCGGGAAGCTTTTCGCCGGAACTCCCTCCTCCGGCCACCAATCCGGGCAAGCTTGGTATGGTTTTGTAGGTCTCCAACCCAGCTACCTTGCCCTAAAAGGACTGACTCTGGTTTGCTTCAGGTAAGGAGAAATTTGAGGTGGAAGCTCTAGGGCGTTTTTGATGTTTTTGTTCGATTGGCATAGCTAGGCTTGGATTTTGGGTTTGTGCTAGTTAGGAAAGTTGTAGAGCATGATAAGGAGATTATTCTATCAAAATTTCATAGGCATTGGAGGTCGCCGGAATCGGCCTCCGGCCGGTGCTGCAGCCGGTTGAGAGATTTTTATGTTTTTAAATTTGGAATATTAAGGGGAGTTTATTGAAGTGAGTTATGGAATTTTTGGATGAGTTTTGGATAGGTTTGTGAATTTCCGAAGTTTGGTATTTTTGGCGGTTAATTAATGTAGAATCCGGCCGTAGGATTTAAGTCGTATTCTGTGGGAAGTTGTTTTTACGGCTGCCGGTATGTTCGGTGAAGTTTGAGCTGTATTGAGTTAAGAATGGTGAATTTGGGCAATGATGAGTGTGTGGGAGGCTCACGTTTAATTTTGCCCATTTTGTTTACTTATTGGATTTTTAGTGGGAAATTAATTATATATTTGGAACAGGACGAGAGGAGGCCCGAGCAGAGGAATCCTCGGAGCGTCATCAGGCTTAGGCCTAATTTGTGAGTGGACCTTTGTTTTAAATGAAAAGCATACGATGAATTATTTTGTTGATCATTTATTTCTCTTTCTGAGATTTATTTCTTTCTTGGATATTTGGCAATTTTTCCTCCTTTGGAGAGTTCCCGGAAATGAGATTTTCGGTGGATATGTTTATAGGATGTTTATGAGGATAGTATATATATATAAATGCTAGCTAGCCATACGTGTATAATCCGCCATAATGAGGTAAAATACCATTATGGTGTGACGTGAGTGTTAGACACAAGCGTAGTAGCCTTATATGAAAACTATTTTCTTATTTGGTTTATTTAGGTTTTCATATAGGGAGTCCACATGTATATACACTCGTGCTGTTTCCGCCATACTGAGGTACAATTCCATTATGGTGTGACGTGAGCGTTAGACGTAAGCGTAGTAGTCTTGTATGAATTTCTATTTTTCTAATTTGTTCTTAGAATTCATACAAGGAGTTTGACGAGTGTAAATATATATACTTATATATGTTTATATATAGTTTAGCCTGAGAGGCTGTATTTCTTTGAGTTATGGAGACTAGCCGGAGCTAGTCATGAAATTGCCAGTTTTTGAGTTGAGCGCTTTTGAGCGATTGCATGCAGTATTATATTTTTATGGAAATTAAATTGGGGAAGCATAAAGAAATATTTTTTATTAATTTATTTTTGTCCACTCACTCAAACTATTCCACATGTTTTCCCCTGGGCTCTTCGGGTTAGACCTAGTAGGAGACGAGGCATAGTCACCCGCTTTTCCGCCAGTTTTCATCAGTAGGTTACCTTTTTAACCTACTAGTGTTTTCTTGCTTCCGCTAGTGTCTTGTAGCTCTGAATACTTTGGGATTATTGTATATTTTTTCGTTGATATGCTCGGTCGATTGACTTTATGTTTAGAATTTCTGAAGGATAATGTTTGCTTTTATTAGCTGGATAATTGTGTGGTATTTTTGGACGTGCTGTAGTAAGAGTGTGAATTGGGAATTTTTCGGGTTAGGGTTGTCCATTTCCAAGGGAGGTTTTACCAATCTTTTGGGTAAATTTTCCTTGGAGGTGGTCCCCGCACGACTTACTCCGGGTTTCAGGGTGAAATTCGGGATGGGTCGTGTCAGTTGGTATCAGAGCTTTTGGTTTCCTTTTCCTGCTTCCTTGTCACTATCATATTTGCCTAAGTAGCACGTAGTGTCTATAGAGTGATGATCCGACCGCGGCGGATTCATTGGCATTTTATGCTTTTGATGCTATGTGTTATTGGGTATGTGTGATAGTTGTGTTAGTCTTATTTATAGAGTACTAAATATCTTCTTCCTCAGGTACTATGCCTCCTAGGCGCGCACGGCAACCCCGTGTGGCCACTTCGACCAATGCCAATGAGGGCAATGAGGTCAGGGGACTGGTTGATGATATTGGAAATATGCTGAGGGATGTCATGGATCGAGCTCCACGCCTTCCTACGGTGAAAAGGAGAGAAGTTTTTGGTGCTGGAGCCAAAGAGTTCAAGGGTGCCAAGGGACCTCTTGTTGCTCACAATTGGGTGGACAAGATGGAAAATGCTTTTGCGAGCACTGAGCTGCCAGAAGAAAGAAAGGTGAAGATGGCAGTGACTTTTCTGGATGATTCAGCACATCACTGGTGGTCGTTTGCCAGCAGGAATATTGAGGATGCTCTGAATATGTCATGGGAGCAGTTTAAGACTCTCTTCTTGGGGCAATATTTCAATCATGCCCACCGCAGCAGAATTCAGTCGGATTTTCTGCATATGACGAAGAGGGATGACGAGGGTATCTTAGAGTTCCAGGAAAGGTTCACTTCACTGAGCTACCATGTGTCATATCTGGTTCCTGATGAGAAGACCAGGATTGAGATGTTCATTGGGGCACTTGGTGGGGTGTATGCAGACAAGATGACAGGGGTAATTTACCCGACCTTTGCGGATGCAGTTGGTGCAACCATGGCCATTGAGTTCAGGGGGACATATGGTGTTCGGCCCCGTGATTATGGTGGCCCTAGTCAGGGTCCATCCAAGAAGGCTGCTTCATCATCCGCTTCTGGGTCGTCTGCTGGTAGTGGTAGTAGTGGGGGATCGAGCTCTGGTGCTCGAAACAGGACTAGAGGACGTTTCAGGAGACCTTCTCGGAGTCATTTGGGTAGGCAGCAGTCTGAGCAGTATGGTCCTGCTGGTAGCTTTCATGGTGGGTCATCTGGTAGCCAGACTTTTTCTTATGGGCAGCAGCAGTTTTCTGGGTGCTTTGAGTGTGGTGGTCAAGACCACTTCAGGAGAGATTGCCCATTGTTGGCTCAGAGGACCACCCCCACCCCTACTCAGCCAGTTGGTCAGTCTTCAGTTACGGGCTCTAGTAGTGGTGCCCAGGGCAGTGTTTCGGTTAGAGGTGGCTCTCAGAGAGGTGGTGGTCAGAGTGGACGTACCATGACTCGCGCTAGACTGCATGCTATGACCCAGCAGGAGGGTCGTACTTCTCCAGATGTCATCATTGGTACGTTATTAATTTTTGGTCAGCCTGCATTTACTTTAATTGATCCCGGAGCCACGCATTCATTCATGTCTAGTAGATTTGCCCTCCATGCCAATGTGTTATCATCGTCTCTTCCAGGCAAATGGCATGTGTCTCTACCCTCCGGTGAGGTGATGAGAATAAATTGGGTATTTAGTGGTTGTGAAGTTTTAGTGGAAGGAGTTAATTTCGAGGCTGATTTAATTCCTTTAGATATAGTGGAGTTTGATGTGATCTTGGGAATGGACTTTTTGGAAGCATATAGAGCTATGGTAGATTGTTTTCAAAAAGTAGTGGTGTTTCGAAGTCTAGATGGTTTTGAGGTTGCTTTCCAAGGGGAAAGAGATGTTATTTCTAGTTGCATAATTTCCGCTGTTGCTGCAAGGAAATTGTTGAGTAAAGGCTGTCGGGCATATTTAGCTCATGTGGTGGATTCAAGTATGGGAGTTGTGGGATTAGAAGATATTCCTGTTGTAAGGGAGTTTTCGGATGTTTTTCCTGAAGATTTGCCTAGTTTGCCTCCTGCAAGGGAGATAGACTTCTCTATAGAATTACTTCCCGGAACTATGCCTATATCTCAGGCACCTTACAGAATGGCTCCAGCGGAATTGAAAGAGTTGAAGACTCAATTGCAGGAGTTGGTAGATAAGGGTTTTATTCGGCCTAGCATGTCTCCATGGGGTGCTCCAGTGTTATTTGTTAAGAAGAAAGATGGCACCATGAGACTATGCATTGATTACAGGAAGTTGAATTAGGTCACAGTGAAGAATAAATATCCGTTACCTCGGATCGATGATTTATTTGATCAGTTGAGGGGTGCCTCTGTTTTCTCTAAGATTGATTTGAGATCGGGTTATCATCAGTTGCGGATCCGAGAGGGGGACATAGCCAAGACTACTTTTCGGTCACGATATGGTCATTATGAGTTTGTGGTGATGCCATTTGGACTTACTAATGCACCCGCGGCGTTCATGGATCTGATGAATAGGGTGTTTAGTCCATACCTTGATCGTTTCGTGATCGTATTCATAGATGACATCTTGGTTTACTCAAGAAGTGAGAAGGAGCATGCCAAGCATCTAAGAATAATATTGCGGACTTTGGAAAATTCGCAGTTATTTGCTAAGTTTAGCAAGTGTGAGTTTTGGCTAGATAAGGTGGGGTTTTTGGGTCATGTGGTTTCGGCAGAAGGAGTTAGTGTGGATCCCCAAAAGGTGGAAGCAGTGTCGAATTGGAGAAGACCCACCACTGTGACAGAGATTCGTAGTTTCTTGGGATTAGCAGGTTATTATCGGCGCTTTGTGAAAGATTTTTCAAAAATTGCTGCTCTTACAGGATTGAACAGGAAGGGGGTTAAGTTTGAATGGTCAGATCAATGTGAGCAAAGTTTCCAAGAATTGAAGAATTGCTTGACAAGTGCTCCTGTTTTAGCACTTCCGGATGATAGTGGAGAGTATGTGGTCTATTGTGATGCTTCTAGACGTGGTCTAGGTGGAGTTTTGATGCAGCATGATCGAGTTATTGCCTACGCTTCTAGGCAATTGAAGCCGCATGAGGGAAATTATCCTACTCATGATCAGGAGCTTGCAGCGGTAGTTTTTGCCCTCAAGTTGTGGAGACACTATCTTTATGGGGCCAAGTGTCAGATTTTTACCGATCACAAGAATCTTCGGTATGTGTTCACTCAAAGAGAGCTAAATATGAGACAGAGAAGGTGGATGGAGTTAATCAATGATTATGATTGCACTATTGAGTATCATCCTGGAAAAGCTAATGTGGTAGCTAATGCTCTTAGTCGAAATCCCTCTATATCTTTATCTCATATAAAGATGGTTTGTGTTCCGCTTCTTCGTGAGTTGCGAGCTACAGGGGTGGATCTAGCAGTAGATGAGGTTGGTGCTTTGGTAGCCAGTTTTCATGTGAGGCCAGTTTTGGTTGATAGAGTGCGGGAAGCACAGAATAATGATCCTTCCATAGATCGATTGATAGAAAGAGCTTTGAGCGGAGCCGCAGCTGATCATTTCTCAGTTAGAAGGGATGGGACTTTATTGTTTAAGAATCGGCTTTGTGTTCCAAAAAGAAATGAAGAGTTGAAGAGTGAGATAATGGAGGAAGCTCATAGTTTTGCTTATGCTGCTCATCCGGATAGCACAAAAATGTATCGGATTTTGAAGGATTATTATTGGTGGCCAAACATGAAGAGAGAAATTGCAGCTTATGTTAGTAGATGTCTGATTTGTCAGCAAATAAAAGCTGAAAGGCAGAAGCCTTCTGGATTGCTTGAGCCGTTGCCTATTCCAGTGTGGAAGTGGGACCACATCACCATGGATTTTGTTTTCAGTTTACCTCGTACCTGTGAAGGGCATGACGGTATTTGGGTGATTGTGGATAGACTCACCAAGTCTGCATATTTCTTGCCAGTGGGAAAGAAGTTCAAATTGGATAAATTGGCGGAGCTTTATGTGAATGAAATTGTGAAGCTTCATGGTGTTCCTGAATCAATAGTGTCAGATCGGGATCCTCGATTTGCTTCTAAATTCTGGGGAGCTCTTCAAGCAGCTTTAGGTACCCAATTACTTTTCAGCACTGCTTTTCATCCTCAGACTGATGGGCAGTCCGAGAGGACTATTCAGACTTTGGAGGATATGTTAAGGGCTTGTGCTTTGCAGTTTAGAGGAAGTTGGGATAAAAACCTATATTTGATGGAATTTGCCTATAATAATAGCTATCATTCTAGCATTGGTATGGCTCCCTTTGTGGCTCTTTATGGGAGGCAATGTCGCACGCCTTTGTGTTGGAATGAAGTGGGGGAAAATGAGCTTTGTGGCCCAGAGTTAATCCATGTTACGAATGAGAAGATTAAAGTGGTTAGAGATAGACTCAAGACTGCTCAAAGTAGGCAAAAAGTTATGCAGATGTCCGTAGGAGAGACCTTGAGTTTCAAGTGGGTGATTGGGTGTTCTTGAAACTATCTCCTTGGAAAGGGGTAGTACGTTTCGGTAAGCGTGGGAAGCTTAGTCCGAGGTATATTGGCCCTTATGAGATAATAGAGCGAGTTGGCTCACTTGCTTATCGATTAGCCTTGCCTCTAGAGTTATCCAAGATACATAATGTGTTTCATGTATCCATGCTCCGCAAGTATATTGCCGATCCTTCTCATGTGCTGCAAGAGCAGCCGATTAGTTTGACGAAAGATTTGTCTTATGAAGAGGATCCGGTTCAGATTCTTGATCGAAAGGAGTAAGTGCTCAGGAACAAGATAATCCCACTTGTCAAGGTGTTTTGGAGAAGTCATCAAGTAGAAGAAGCTACTTGGGAATCGGAGGAGCAAATGATGCAGCAGTATCCCTATCTCTTTGAATAACAGGTATGTAAATTTCAAGGATGAAATTTTTATAAGGAGGGGAGAATTGTCACATCCCTACCCTTATATTTTACCTTATTTACTAGCTTGGTTATAATAAGAATTTTACCGTCTCCGTCATTGAGTTAATAGTTTAATTGGTCCCTAGAGGGGTTTCGGGGACGATTATGTGCGGAGGTTTATTCGTAGGAGGAAAATTCGTCGACGGTAAAAATGGTAAATTTTTAGCTAGTAAAAGGTAATTTTTATTTGGGTATTATTTTTTCGGGGTGTTTTGTTTTAGATTTGGGTTGTATAAGAGTGTGGATCGGGCCAAGGGGTGGTCAAAGCCCAGCCCTCTCTTTTTCTCTCTTCTTCTTCTCTTTTCTTTTCCCCGGTTTTTCCCTTTCCCGACTTCTCCCGTTTCCGGTTCTTCTCTAGCCCCAGCTGCCGCCGTCCGGCCAGCCACCAGCCACCACTCCACCCTAGTTCGGACCCCCATCACCTCCTCTCCCTCCCTGGCCTAGCCCCCGAGCCGTTAGCCTGCCGGAAGAGGAGAAAACTCGCCGGAGACACCGGGAAGCTTTTCGCCGGAACTCCCTCCTCCGGCCACCAATCCGAGCAAGCTTGGTACGGTTTTGTAGGTCTCCAACCCAGCTACCTTGCCCTAAAAGGACTGACTCCGGTTTGCTTCAGGTAAGGAGAAATTTGAGGTGGAAGCTCTAGGGCGTTTTTTATGTTTTTGTTCGATTGGTATAACTAGGCTTGGATTTTGGGTTTGTGCTAGTTAGGAAAGTTGTAGAGCATGATGAGGAGATTATTCTATCAAAATTTCATAGGCATTGGAGGTCGCCGGAATCGGCCTCCGGCCGGCGCTGCTGCCGGTTGAGAGATTTTTATGTTTTTAAATTTGGAATATTAAGGGGAGTTTATTGAAGTGAGTTATGGAATTTTTGGATGAGTTTTGGATAGGTTTGTGAATTTCCGAAGTTTGGTATTTTTGGCGGTTAATTAATGTAGAATCCGGCCGTAGGATTTAAGTCGTATTCTGTGGGAAGTTGTTTTTACGGCTGTTGGTATGTTCGGCGAAGTTTGTGCCGTATTAAGTTAAAAATGGCGAATTTGGGCAATGATGAGTGTGTGGGAGGCTCACGTTTAATTTTGCCCATTTTGTTTACTTATTGGATTTTTAGTGGGAAATTAATTATATATTTGGAACAGGACGAGAGGAGGCCCGAGCAGAGGAAGCCTCGGAGCGTCATCAGGTTTAGGCCTAATTTGTGAGTGGACCTTTGTTTTAAATGAAAAGCATGCGATGAATTATTTTGTTGATCATTTATTTCTCTTGCTGAGATTTATTTCTTTCTTGGATATTTGGCAATTTTTCCTCCTTTGGAGAGTTCCCGGAAATGAGATTTTCGGTGGATATGTTTATGGGATGTTTATCAGGATAGTATGTATATATAAATGCTAGCTAGCCATACGTGTTTGATCCGCCATAATGTGGTAAAATACCATTATGGTGTGATGTGAGTGTTAGACACAAGCGTAGTAGCCCTATATGAAAACTATTTTCTTATTTGGTTTATTTAGGTTTTCATATAGGGAGTCCACACGTATATACACTCGTGCTTTTTCCGCCATACTGAGGTACAATTCCATTATGGTGTGACGTGAGCGTTAGACGCAAGCGTAGTAGCCTTGTATGAATTTCTATTTTTCTAATTTGTTCTTAGAATTCATACAAGGAGTCTGACGAGTGTAAATATATACACTTATATATGTTTATATATAGTTTAGCCTAAGAGGCTGTATTTCTTTGAGTTATGGAGACTAGCCGGAGCTAGTCATGAAATTGCCAGTTTTTGAGTTGAGCGTTTTTGAGCGATTGCATGCAGTATTATTTTTTTATGAAAATTAAATTGGGGAAGCATAAAGAAATATTTTTTATTAATTTATTTTTGTCCACTCACTCTAACTGTTCCACATGTTTTCCCCTGGGGTCTTCGTTTTTAAATGCCCAGTCTGCAGAGTTCGGGTTGGACCTAATAGGAGACGAGACATAGTCACCCGCTTTTCCGCCAGTTTTCATCAGTAGGTTACCTGTTTAACCTACTAGTGTTTTCTTGCTTCCGCTAGTGTTTAGTAGCTCTGAATACTTTGGGATTATTGTATATTTTTTCGTTGGTGTGCTCGGTCGGTTGACTTTATGTTTAGAATTTCTGAAGGATAATGTTTGCTTTTATTAGCTGGATAATTGTGTGGTATTTTTGGACGTGCTGTAGTAAGAGTGTGAATTGGGAATTTTTCGGGTTAGGGTTGTCCATTTCCAAGGGAGGTTTTACCAATCTTTTTAGTAAATTTTCCTTGGAGGTGGTCCCCGCACGACTTACTCCGGGTTTCAGGGTGAAATTCAGGATGGGTCATATCACTAAGACTTAAACACTCTTAGTTCTTGTTCACTGATTCTTAACACAATCAGTATTCCTTGGTTCTTCAACACAACCAGGTTACTTGGTTCTTCAACACAACTACTCACTCTATACAAGAGAATAGATTCATGTAACTTTACACAAGAGAAACTGAGATCCAGTAACTGATACTTCAATACTATCAAATTTCTCTTATGGTTCTACAACATAACCAGATCACTTGGTTCTTAAAGATAACCAAGAATTCTTCTTTTCAGATCCACACACTTCAAATGATCTCCACACACAAGAGACTGAATCATGCTTGCTAATACTATATCACTATCAAACTGTGAGCTGGTTCTTCAGCATAACTAGTTGTGACTCTTTGCTTCTATCTCCCTTGATCACTGATGCATCACCAATCTCAAGTGCAATCTGACAATGCAAATAAGAGAAGCAGTCAATCAGTTATCAATCTCTCAAGAAGCTATGAACATTATCATGAAATATTTTGACTCAAAGATAATACTATATAGGCCTTTTCCTAATGTTCAAAAAACTTAAAACTTTCAATATTCAGCAGTAGCTATTTATGGAGAATGAAATTCTCCCCCTCATCTAATGCACTCAATTACAGAATTAATTTGTATTTTGGAAAGCATGCAATCGGCCAACCATCACCTTGCACTTTCCAAAAATATCAAATTGATTCTTGCTTTAAGCCTGCAATCAAACATTTTCACATTTATAGCTTTGCACAAATTGATTCTTGCTTGAAACCTGCAATCAGATAATGGACATTTACATTCCACAATTACAACCAGCTGTTATCAAGCATTCACATAGTTATCTTCCATCATTTTAACTGTAATAAAAACTCGCATTTTGAGACCATAGACTTTTAATCTTGCAAGATCAATGCCTGTCAACCAAAATATCTTCTATTCTGATTTAGAAATCAAGCATAAGATAGTTACTTAATTTGATTAGAGAAAGGATCAACTTACCATAAATTGATTCTTAAATCTGTTACCTTGTAGAGACATTTCTGATTTCAAGTTTGATACCTCTGATTATGCAAAACTTCAATTACATTCAATCCGAGTCATGTCACCTTGTCACTTTAGTCTTATTGTATTTTGAAAATCTTGTGTTGAATAGGAATAGTCAATATACCTAGAGAACGACCTGGAAAGTCCAAAACAACATCTTCTTGAATATTCCAATAACTAACAACCTCCATATATATATAAGAAGTACCGATCTTCTAATCATTTTTCTTAATTATTTGCTGCTTACTTGCTTCTTCTTTTTCTGTCTAAATTTGACATATTCTCTTCGTACATCATTACAATATGCCGTATTTATCCTGTTACTTCCTTCGAAATGTTTGATTCATTAATTAGGTATTTATACAAGTGAACTACAGTGGAGTTTCGACTACTTTCTAGACTGGAAGATCATGCATGAGTAGGTTTATGGCAATACTGCTTTATAGACACCTTTGAGTAATTTCGCTTCACACCGATCCACCTCGAGCAACTTGCATTTTGGCCACAACTAAATCCACCTTGAGGATATATTGCGTTTCGGCTACAGCCAGATTCACCACGAAGAAATTCTGTTTCGACCACAACCAGACCTCATTAGAAGAGACTGCTACCTTTTCCGCCATGATGAGATTATATGCATGGAAAATTATGTTTCTCACTCCAAACTTGATGTCTCTTTGAAAATGAGAAGTCTTCTAGTTTCGCTTAAAGGCCTGTCTCGAAATTTTTCACTTCTACAATTAATAATGCCTGCTGGTAATAACCAGATGGTTGAGTTCAGAAACAAGACTTTATTTTTGAATAATCAACGGTGGCGTTTTTGAATACTTGTATCATGGTACTCCAAAAACTCTTTTAAATGTAGGTATTTAGATTTACACCTAATTTTTAGAAGACTTTTTAAATGAAACCCAACCAATATACCTTTTCAATAGACACCTAATTTTTTTGAGGAAAAATAATATATTGCCTTTCATTTTTACCAAAAATTACATATTGCCACTATTTAAATCTGATTAGTCAACAATTTGAATATAATTCTCTTTTAAAAAACCTTAATTATAGATTTTTTTGTTGTTAAGACAGTTTTCCTTTAACTCATCATTATTGCTAGAATTATGAAAATCACTAGAATTATGATAATTTTCTTTAAGAAATTTTTAAATTTTTATGTGATACGGAGGATCGCGTGGCAGTTTGACGTGGTCCTCCTTTCAAATCAAATTTTGACACATAAATTTTATTAACGAAATATTATTTCAATTGTTTTGTCAATGACCATTTTGGGTTTCTTGTTGCTTTCCTAAACCCTAAACCCTAACCCCTATCCCCAATCTCTAATCCCCTAAACCCTAAAACCTAAACCCTAAACCCTAACCCAAAACCCTAGACCAAAAACTCATCATTCCATCTATTTGTAACCTAACTAATATAGAATATTTGTAAATTTACTTTCCTTGTATGTGTAGGTTAAATATTTTGTATAGATGTAGGAGATATTTTTCCTATTAGCACTACAATTGTATCTCTTTATAAACCTCCAATATGGAGAAGAATATACATTGAAGCATTTTAAATAGTATTGAATCCTTATTTTCTACTTGGCATCAGAGCCAATCGAACTTGTATCTTCCGAAACCCGAAAACCCGAAACCCGAATTTCACAAACCCAAAAACAAAATCTGCTACGTAGAAACCAAAAAACCGTATTATATTCAAATGGGAGATCAAATCAACGGATCTGAAAACCCCCTAGCACTCATGCCTCCGGTCGTCAACCATTATCACACCACCACTCAAGACAACTCGACCTTTCCAACCAGTGTTGCCTTGAATGAAACCAATTATTCAATATGGGCACCTCTTATGAAGATGAGGATTGGAGCACGAGACAAGGTTGGGTTACCTTACTGGAGCCAAAGTTGCACCGGATGAGAATTTGACTGAAATTGAAACTTGGGCTACAGAGAATGAGAGAGTGAAGAGTTGGCTCATTGACTCCATGGAGTCATCACTCATCAATCGGTATATCCGACTACCAGCAACCAACGATGTTTGGGAAGCAGGTGAGAAGACTTTTTATGATTATTCTGATGAGATGCGAATCTTTGAATTGAATAAGAAGTGTTTTGCAACGAGACAGAATGGTCAGTCTCTTCCTACCTATTATAATGAATTGGTGGGAATGTTTTAGGAGATCGATCAACGTATTTCCTATCAAAACAACACAGTAGTTGAAGTTATTCAAGAAATGACTGCTATGGCGCATATGCAAGTTCACATGTTCCTTAGTGGGCTCAATTCAGAGTATGATCAAGTCCGTGGTGAGATCTAATAGGTGCATTTTATGCAACGTTCTTAATGTATTTCCGACCATATTTAGCTATGTAATTCCTTTAACAATATTGATTTTAATTTAGTTTATGTTTTTAGGTCGCAAATAAAGCCAAGGAGCACAAAAGAAGCAAAAGAGGAGAAATCTTGAAGGAAGAGGAGTCCATATAGCGCAAGGAAAGAAATCAGAAAATCTGTCAGGAATTGTTAGTTAATTTCGACAGAGGATTGTGATCAGCTCACAATGATCCAGGAGATGAGCCTTATATCAACAGAAAGCTAGAAGAGTCTAGTTTCCAGAACCTTTTGCAGATCGTCAATAGGTATTTTGAAGAAGAAGTTATGACTGTTTGAGTGACCGAATGTCAGTCTGCCCAAATTTCTGAATTTGACCGAAAGTTTAATTTCAAGGTCCAAACCATAACGGCGAGCCCATGGACGAAAATTGAGTTCTCTAACCCTAATAGAAGCTGTTCATACGTTCCCTATATATAGGAGGAGTTGGAGACGTGAAAAGGGGTCGCTCTTTGCTGCAGAAAAACAATGTCTTTCTTCTCCTTCAGAAATTCCTCTCCAAACACAAACCCTAGTTTTAGGACTTCTCTTGCCGTGCCTTCTCATTTGTAATCCTCGGTGTAGTTCCTTGTTTCAATACTCAAAGTGTAATCTAAACTCAGACCTCATGTTTTCTTTTACTATCTATTCAATTACTTTAGTTTGTTTTCATCTCTCTTATTCGTTTGTGTTCATGAGTTGGATTTTTGATTGAGTTTTTTCTTATAATCATGAAAATCAGATCTGTACACTTGAGTTGTTTGTGTAATTGATGATGCTTTTGATGATCTAAATTGTGTTTATGTGTGATTGACAACTTATGACTTGTTCTTAATCAATATGTGTCATTGTTTGTGCTAAGTCCGCGTCGGTAAACATGAACTAGAATGGTAAGGAGTTATAGGTTGCATGCTAGGATGTTTTTGAAGTCCGCGTCGGTGAATTATATTTTAACATGTTCAAGTTCTTCCTCTAATCTATTTTAGATATCATGTCCGCGTCGGTACATACCTATGAGAAGTTAGAAGGGTTTTAAGTAGTTAAGTCCGCGTCGGTAAATTACTTGAAACATGGAATTTGATTCGTTTCTCCATATGCATGATTTAGGTTGTTAGGGTTGAAATTGCATAGCTACTTGATTATATGAATATGATTTAGTGTTTTCTTGTGTGCAAAGAGGCGATCACATGTATATAGTAGCTTAGGTTTTTGTTTCTTTTTAGTTTAGGATTTTCGTCACTCTACTGTTCTCTGTTTTCTTTTATTTTATTTCTATACCAAACGATCTCCGAATCCCCTGAAATTTTGTACAGTAGTTCGTCAGTGTGTCTAGTAGGTCTCTGTAAATTTTCTTATTTTTCTGAGTAGTTTAGGTTAGGTTTTTATTTAGGTTTTCGATTTCTGTTCTATGGAATAGTAGCTACTTTTGTAAATTGTTTAAAGTTTTATTACTTGTTAATATTTGTTGTGTTTTACTAACGCTTTGTTTTGCAAGGTACCCTCAATCCCCTGTACTATATGATACCCTTACTTACCTTGTGCTACTAACGGTAAAAAAAGTTTATTTGATGTAGGTTTTGCACCCGTCAAGATCCTTCGCAAAGACCCAAAATTCATCTTGGAGCAAAGTTATGCCTATGTTCAAAAGGTGCATTCTGATTGTCAAGTTATGGGACATGCCTCTGAGTCTTCTGTTATGGCTGTCCAACGTAAACAAGGACCTCCTACAGGCTTCTCAAATAATGTTCCACCGCGTAGCTTCCCAGCAAAATCGAATCCCTATGCAAACGTCAAGTGTCCGGTTTGTGGAGACTTGGGTCATAGCAAGTAACGATGCTATGAAGTCATCGATTACCCAGACTGGTGGGATTTCACAAGAAAACCCTGAAAGAATCAAGCAAATGTTGCCTTAGCTACTACAGATGAAGAGCAACCATCCACCAATGCATCCGTCAATGTCGCACAAACAGGTATGACCGGTAAGGTATCCCGGAATATTTCTTGGTTTATTGATTCAGGGGCGTCAGACCACATGGTTTATGATCCTAGTCTCTTGAAAAAATTTAAACCCTCCACTCAAAATATTGTCTCTACTGCTGATGGTACTCTAACTCCGGTCACCAGAGAAGGCTCTATTGTCCTCTCCAACACATTAACCCTTGATTCTGTTTTAGTTGTCCCATCATTAGCATACAATCTCCTCTCAGTTGGCCAAATCATTCAAGCATTATCATGTATTGTGACTTTTTATCCCTTGTTTTGTGTCTTTCAGGACATTCTAACTCGACGGGTTCTCGGTTGTGGTACTAGAAAGGGAAAACTTTACTACCTGGATCTGAGAGAACAAGGAGAGCAACAATTATTGGGACAAGTGAATCAGGTCAATGGAATGGCAATAACAATAGTATGGTTATGGCACAAGCGATTGGGACATCTATCTTTTGGTTATCTTAAGAAACTACAACCCCATTTATTTTCAAATGTTAGTGATTCAGAATTTCGTTGTGATGTATGTGAATTGGCTAAAAGCCACCGGATTTTATATTCCCCTAGTCTTAATAAAAGTCCTATTCCGTTCTGATGTTTGGGGACCTGTCAAGATCCCTACTCATTCTGGAGCTCAATATTATGTGACTTTTATTGATGACTGTACTCGAATGATTTGGGTGTCTCTCTTGAACAATAAGAGCGAGGTTTGTTCCTTGTTCAAGGTTTGGTCTATTTTATTCGGTTTTGTCTAACCACTAACTTTCCTTTTCTGGAAACTTATACACAGTTTTAGGAGCTGTGTGCGCTTCAAGTCTTGCCAGAAATGGAATCTCTGTGACATTGTTCGAGTCTGCTAAAGGCCCAGGTAGCTGTATGTCCCAAAGAGGGTTACAAAGGGTATTCCAAAGAAACAATATGAACTTGATATCAAAGTCAAGGCTAAGTATCCTGTAGCCAATTACATGTCTAACCATAGGTTGTCCAAGACACACGCCTTTGTCATTAATCAATTATCCAGTGTTTCTATTCTTATTAGTGTACATGATGTAATGGCGGATCCCAAGTGGACTCAAGCGATTAACAAAGAACTAGAGGCATTACAGAAAAACTTGACTTGGGATATTGTGCCTAAACCAGCTGGGAAGAAGACCGTTGGATGGCGTTGGGGATTCACCATAAAGTTGAAAGCAGATGGGAGTATTGACAGGTATAAAGCACGGTATGGCATTGATTATGAAGAAATGTTTGTGCCTATAGCAAAGATCAACACTGTACGAATCTTGATTTCACTTGCAGCAATTATAGATTGGCCTCTGCGACAGTTTGATGTGAAGAAAGCTTTCCTCAATGGAAACTTGGAGGAAGAGGTGTATATGGACATCGCCAGGAGTCAAAAGTAGACCGTGCGATGTCGGCAAGGTTTGTAAGTTGAAGAAATCCTTGTATGGTTTGCAGCAATCTCCTAGAGCTTGGTTTGGAAGATTCTCCAAATCAATGAAGATGTTTGGTTATAGACAAAGTAACTCGGATCACACTTTGTTCATCAAGCGTAATCAGGGTAAGATCACTGCTCTGATTGTGTACGTTGATGATATGATTGTCACAGGGGATGACCCAAAGGAGATGGAGGCTCTACAAAAGTATCTTTCAAAGGAGTTTGAGATGAAGAACCTTGGACAGTTGAAGTATTTTCTTGGAATTGAAGTTGCAAGGTCAAAATAGGGGATTTCCTTGTCCCAACGTAAGTATGTACTTGATTTGTTAGCTGAGACTGGAATGCTTGACTTCAAACCGGTTGAGACACCAATTGAGATGGACCACAACCTCGTCATCTATCCGGATCAAGTCCCGACTGATAAAGAAAGGTATCAACAACTAGTAGGGAGACTTATTTATCTTTCTCATACCAGACCTGATATTGCTTATGTTGTGAGTGTGGTTAGTCAATTTATGTATTGTCCTAGTGAAGAGCATATGGATGCAATGTACCATATTCTGAAGTATCTTAAGATGACACCTGGCAAAGGCTTGTTGTTCGAAAAGAAAGGTGAATTGGAAGTTGTAGGTACACTGATGCTGATTGGGCTAGTGATAAGACAGACAGACGATCTACATCTGGGTATTTTACATTTGTTGGAGGAAACCTTGTAACTTAGCGTAGTAAGAAGCAGAAGGTTGTTGTCAAGTCAAGTGCTGAAGCAGAATTTCGAGGTATGTCACATGGAGTTTGTGAGATGTTATGGATTTGAAATGTGTTGAAAGAATTGGGTTTTAAACTCAAACAACCTATGAACTTGCATTGTGTTAACACGTCTGCAATTGAAATTGCTCATAATCCTGTTCAACATGACTGGACCAAGCATGTGGAGGTAGATCGGAATTTTATCAAGGAAAACTTGGACAGGAAAATAATTTGTTTCCCTTTCGTGTATACAGAAGACCAATTGGCAGATGTTCTTACGAAAGGAGTGTCAAGAAAAGTGTTTAACAACTTGGTTGGCAAGTTGGGCATGATTGATATCTATGCACCAACTTGAGGGGGAGTGTAGAATATTTGTAAATATTTACTTTCCTTGTATGTGTAGGTTAAATATTTTGTATAGATGTAAGAGATATTTTCCTATTAGCACTACAATATGGAGAAGAATATACATTGAAGCATTCCAAATCATATTGAGTCCTTATTTTCTACTACTAAAAGGTAGAAGTTTAAGTTCTTAACCTAACACATATAAAGCTTATTTTTGTTCCTTTTTGTATGATACCTATATATTAGAATCAGTTTATTGTTTTGTTTCCAACATATAGGAAGCTTATTGTTGTTCCGTATGTATGATACCTATATATCAAAAGCGAAGAAAAGTAATCGAAGTACAAAGTACATACCTTATAAATAGACATTTTCGAATATGTAGACATACACAAATGTACGCAAAGGAGTGAAAACACAATCAAAAAAGTTTTTGCCCATTACCCCATCTCCGACCCTTCTTCTAAAGCTTTTCTTTAGTTGTCCCTCATAGTCGACACAAGCGAGAAGTACCATGCTTGCTTTCCTCCGCTGGCTCTTTCTTGCAAGCAAGAAAAGCAGTTCTCTCGATGTTTGAATCAAAATCCCATCTATCTATTGAAACACGTAGTGTAATCGTAGTTGGAAATGAAATACTATTCTAATGAGCATATATAGAAATATATACTACAGTCAATAATCAGAAGAAATTAAGGGTGTAATTGATTAGGTTAAAGTCAAATGAATTGATATTTTAGGTTGATATTTCATATTCAAATAGATGATAAAAGGAAGTTGAGCCGTGACCTGGTTGGTTAAGTTGTTAATTAACAACTTTGAGGTTATGAGTTCAAACCTTATTGACATATATAGGGTGTGTGAGTTATTTAATAAAAAAATTTTAAAAAAAAATGACAAAACGGAAGTTGTTAAGGGTAAAAAGGGAAAATCACTTTTATTAATAAATGTACAAGTATAAAAGATAGATAATTGTATTTTTGTGATAATCAATATACGAAGCTCTTTCTCTTTTTGAGTTTACCTTCTTCTTCTTCATCTTCTTCACTCGTCTTTCAGAAGTTACTTGATATTATTGTCGATAGCTACATCTAAGGAAGATTTTATTATTTAATCAGAAGGGCAAAATGGTCAAGCAAGAGAAAGTGAAAGAGTCTTAATTATATGAATTGGGTGTAAATTAATTACAACAAAATATAACGATATAGGAAAGTACGAACCATGACATAATGAAACCAAGAGAAGTATCAAACAAGTAAAACCAACAATCTAACAACTATATTATGTGATGTGAGCCTTGACCATTAGGATTCCAACCAGAAAAGTATAGAGCACCTAAAAATTGCTAAATAAGTCTCATTAACAACAGATATGATGCGAACTTCTTCGAAAAAAACAGATATGATGTTAGCGGTGACCAAATGGAATCTAACCATTTATATCCTCCAGTTTTATACCTTTGGATTCTTATATGATCTGAATCATATCGTCTCTTTCAACTATTTGATGAACGTTAACGTTGTACTAAACATATACAGAATTACTAACGTTATGGTACGTGATAATGATGAACACTAACTACCTGATCGGTAGCCTTTTTCTAAAGGACCTTAGCCATGCAGTGATCCACAGATAATAGAGACATTTAGAATTCGAGCATCCGAAATCACTCATAATTGAGCAAAATCTAATAGCTATAATGCTTAATCACTACTCATTTTATAAGATTACAGTTCTAAATAATGGATACATATTCTACCATACGTGACAATCGACTTCAGGTCCTACCATTCTGGCAAGGACTTTGATGATATCATCGATGGATGGCCTGTGGAGAGGATCATCCTCCACACATGCTTTGGCTAAAACAGCTAAACACAAAGCCTCTGCAAGAGGGTAATCTTCTAACTGTTGATCCATGAAGCTCCTTAGCTGCTCTAGGAAACCTCCTTCACTATCACCCCCTCCTAAAAATTTGATGGATTCCTTAAACAACTTCCCATCAATATCCTCTCTAGCTGAGATGAGCTCAAGCAAAACGACCCCAAAAGCGAAAATATCCACTTTTTCAGAAGCTGAGCCGTGTAGAAGGTATTCTGGTGCAACCCATCCTTTGTTTTCGGAAGACCCCAATGCCGAAAGAGTTCCGATATTTGCAAGTTTGGCTCTCCAATTTTCTGTTACAAAAATGTTTCTACTGTTTATGTTTAGGTGAGCATAGGAAGGGAAAGTACAGCAGTGTAAATAATGAAGTCCTGTGGCAATATCAAAAGCTATTTGTGTTCGTCGCGACCATTCAAGAGGATTAGAGGTATGAGACAGGCAGTCCCTCAAGCAGCCATTACTTGGTAGCTCAAACACTAGATATGACCAGGACAAGTCACTTTCTCCATAAGAAACACCCTCCAAGTTCAAGATATTGATATGGTTGATCTTGGAATGGACATCTATAACATGGCTAGTTTCGACGGATGTCATCTGCTTGATCATCACTTCACCATTGTTTATCACCCCTCTATAGACTTGAGCACCAGTCTTGTTCTCTTCATTGAAATCCCTTGTTGCTCTCTTGATCTCTTCTATGCTGTAGTTGAACAAAGAGTACTTCAATCCAGCAAGAATATCCGGAGATAAACATGACGACACTGGAGAGCTTGATCTACCCGTCAGACCAGATTTGAGAGGACTTCTGACTGTTGAAATTGAAAGTGGAGAGCTTCTAGCATTGAAGGAGTGCAAGTTCTCAACCTTCCGTTTCTTTAAGACCCTCCTAAATAGAACTACACAAGCAATCAATGCTAATAGTAGTAGTGAAAGCCCTACAACAGACCCTGCTATGTACGAACTCCTTAGTCTTGTGTTGTTATTCGGCTTTACGACAGAAATTGTGGGAAGAAAACCAGGAGCTGGAGGTGGAGAATCTGGAATATCGAAATTCAGAACAGGAGTATCTCTCAAGGGAACTAAAAGAGTTGTGCTTGGAAATACAGTTGGATTTGGGGGCACTAAATGATTAACTAACCATAATTCTTCTGGAGAGATGTTAAACCTCTTACTCAACAAGATTGGTCCATCTCCTTCGATGAAAGGGTATGTCACAAGGTACTTCACTCCTTTTTTACTAGCTAAGTTATCAGGACAAGCACATCTCAAAGGCACGCGAAGCTCAGTACCGGTGATGATGGCTTGAACCGAGTTTTCTTCAGCAAGTGTAGAGGACTTGAGTAAGCCTTCAAAAACGCCGCAAGCTATCTCTGAGTATGATGTTACTTTGGACACCATGTAGCTTAAACTTGCCTCGAAATATTGACCCGAGCAAGAACAGTTGATGGGGATGAGAACTTCTCTACCTGATTGGAGCACCACAAAAGGAGCTGTAACATTGTTGAGTCTAAGCATTGCATCAGAGTTCATGTGAAACAAGTCCGCGATATCTGCAATAGTCTGAAAGTGTTGGTTGGCTCTGTATACCACGTAGGTTCTGCATGAGTCTTGGAACATTTTGCAAGTGTATCTGGAACCAGCGTAGCTGAAATTGGAAGAACACTCGGAACCGTCATAGTATTGTTGGGCGTGGCCTGAATTTAGGCAAACCAAGATGAAGAACCAGAAATAAATCATGGCTCCCGATATCAAATTTGGTACATATATAAATTGGTTTGGTATATAAGAAGAGAGAAAAGTAAATGGGATGAGATCCAGTAGTCAAGTTGGTACCTGATGTATAGAGCTGAACTGCTCTCATTTTAATACTTCCATGTCCGGCCAATATCACTTGGTCAAAACTGTAATCAACTTGTATAGAAAGGAATAAGCAAACAGAAAGAGCCAGTCATAGCCGGCCATATTACTAATGGCCAAATGGGACTAAATTATGAAATAGGTATTTTTTGACTTGTTTCTACATGTTTTTTTGCAATCAAGATCCTCTTACTGATCGCTATATAGTCATGATTTGCATATTTCGTCCTTAATTTAGATACAAGACGCAGTTGTCATGAACAGTTATAACTCTGGTGTTAGATAAACATTTACCCATGTCTGTGATCTCGATTGAGATTCCCTCACCAATCACCATCGTTATCATTCAACAACTAAACAATGAGGCCCAAAATTTGAGTGGAACCTTATCAAATTTCAAGCCCCAACATTCAAAAATCTTTTATTGGAATATTGGTAGGTTGCTAAGTAATGAGGTATTGCGAGACCCGCATTAGGCCATATACATCATCAGACGACACTTTTCAGACGACATATTTTGGACGATTTTGAGTTTATGTCGTCTGATTAATTTTTCGACCCTTCAGACGACATTTGTGAAGTATAAGTCGTATGAGTGCCATGCTCCCTTCATACTTCTGGATGTTGCTCAATTTGTTTGTCATATGCAAAATTTCAGACGGCATATATATGCAGTGTAAAAAAGCAACATTTAACAACTTTATGGTAATACGTCGGACAACATATAAAAGTTGTCTGTGAAAGAATGCGAAATCTACTTTTAATCCCCTTTTTATGTACTTCATCCAACAACATATTAATGTCATCTGAAACAACCATAAATCTTTAATTTATACCTCCATTTTGAACCCTTAAATTCACTTATTCAAACGACAAACAAATGATGTCTAACAAACCCATAAAATTGAGTGTACGAACCTTGTAATGTATAACTTCAGACGACATATGAAAGTGGTCTCTCTGACCCCAAAATACTCAATTTATAATTAAATATTGAGTTTGGTTACCTTTTATTGTATTTAATAAGACGACATATAAATGTCGTTTGTGGGAACCTGATATATAAGTTTGAAAAAGGGCTCAACCTATTAATCTATTCATCAGACGAGGTTAATATGTCGTCTGTATGAACTTGAAATATTCAAATTCATTTGAGTTTGGGAGAGGGCGCCAACCTTAATGTATTCATCGCACAACATAAAAATGTCGTCTAGACCTGAAATATTTGAATTTGGGCGCCGAAATTTTCCCTCGCTTTTCTTCAATGTGAGACGGCGATTATATGTCGTCTAATGTTGTAAATAAGTGGTCAACATAAATTGTGCATATTTTCCAAACGGAAACACTTTTTATCTCCTCCGACCAAAACTTATATTTTTGATTAGCCGGTACTCAAACTCTTGTTAAGAGTAGGAAAACAGATCTATGTAATAGTTTGGACACTTTGATGAAACGATTATGTACTTCTTGTGGAAGCTATAAGAAAGTTTATGCATATATGAAGTTGACTCTAATGATCGAGACCTATAAGTTATCGAAAATGGATAAATTTTCTTCCACATGCATATTTAAGTACTGCGATCATATCTAATGGTCAGATTAGGTAAATTTTGTTTCTTGCATATAGTTGTCTTATAAAGATGTATGTTTACAAAGCACTTAGTAAACATGTTATAGCACATTAGTACGCACGTTGTGATTCAAATGGCGGAAATATTTTTTTTTTTAAGTTTGAGTGTCAGATGTTAACATGATAGTGAATTATGGGTGTAGAACAAAATTCAAAGCATTTTCGATAAAGTTCGGATCTCGGTCGATACGGTCAACGTGAATGGAATCTTGCTTAGTAACTTCAGACGACATATATATGTTGTCTGAAAAATACTTTTAAAAGTCAACACTTTTATCTAAACGAAAACCCTCTTATCTAGACCGACTAATACTTAAAGTTGAGATTCGTCAATTCTTATACCCTCTTTAGTGTCAACGAAACTATTTTATGTGAACATTTGGACATGTTTATCGACCGATCATATCCTCCCCGTGAGGAAAAATAGGAACGTTTTATGTATAATTGAAGTTGACTCTAATGATCGAGACCTATAAGTTATCGAAAATGGGTAAATTTTCTTCTACATACATATTTA
Source organism: Fragaria vesca subsp. vesca (assembly GCF_000184155.1). Classification (NCBI taxonomy): domain Eukaryota; kingdom Viridiplantae; phylum Streptophyta; class Magnoliopsida; order Rosales; family Rosaceae; genus Fragaria; species Fragaria vesca. The sequence continues at coordinate 27,604,052 of NC_020492.1, read as the reverse complement.
AGTACTACGATCATATCCAACGGTCATATTAGGTAAATTTTGTTTCTTGCATATAGTTCCTTTATAAAGATGTATGTTTACAAAGAACTTGGTAAACATATTATAGCAACATTAGTACGCACGTTGTTATTCAAATGACGAAAATAAATTTTTTCCAAGTTTGAGTGTCAGATGTCATCATGATAGTGAATATGGGTGTAGAACAAAATTCATGCATTTTTGATAAAGTTCGGGTCTCGGTCGATGCGGTCAATGTTAATCGAGTCTTGCTTAGTCACTTCAAACGACATATATATGTCATGTGACCAATACTTTTCAAAGTCAACACTTTGATGACCAAAATGAGTACGTGTTTAATTTGGTTAATTTAGAATAATGATTGGTATTAGTTGGTCAACTCAGACAATATATGTATGTTGTCTGATGAACACACCCTTTCCAATTAGCTAGGGTACAAACCCTTTGCACGGTCAACCAAGGATTGTCATTTTCACTAAGTGTTTGAACACACCCTTTCATTTTCAGTGTCTGAAAGCCGCCTCTCTCTTTTTGTTTGAAACTCATCTCTCTCTGTCTCGACCTCACCATCTCTCTCGCAGTCACCATCTCTCCAGACCTCACCATCTCTCTCTCGACCTCACCATCTCTATCGACCTCACCATCTCTCTTGACCTCACCATCTTTCTCTCTGTCTCTCTCGAACACAACAACATGTTTTCTCTCTCAATCAGGTAACCCAGTCTCTTTCTTATAGGCTGTGTTTGGTTCATGGAATCAAAACCTTGGGAAAGGAAAGTCTTTACTTTCCTGTGTTTGGAAGCAAAAGGAATTAAGCAGGATACTTTCCTGTGGGTATGATTATTGATTACATCTTGGTTAATTTATTTGGATTGTTCTCTCTCTATGAAATTTTGCTTTCGGAAGGTGATGAATGATGGGTTTTTGCTCAATTGATCTGTTATATGTTGTGTGTTAGTCTCTTATTTTTCTGGGTCTGGGATTCTGGGAATTACATACGCTGAGAATGGGTATCTGACTTTCTTTCTCTTTCTCAATTGATCTAGTATAATACTTTAACGAAACAGACAGTAGATTGATAAAATGCTTTCATTGATGCTAGTACTAATTGCAATATGTTTGTTTGAAAAGTTGAATCACAAGAAACTTGA
>NC_020492.1:27600384-27602462 GCF_000184155.1 Fragaria vesca subsp. vesca | reverse complement strand
AGTTGAAGTGTTTGTTACTGATTTGAACTGAAAACATTAGACTTAAGCATGACCTCGACTTGGGTAGCTGTTTCAGTCCTCTGCTCCAGTACCTAAGTGTTGTAGTTATTTTTCTGTCTTTATGCGCATGTTGTGATTGTGGTTATTATGATGTTAGTACAAGTGTTTATCTTGATCCTCAATTTATTTTTAATGATTGTGATTGGTTATTAAACTAGTTATTATTCCATTTTTATGTGTTTATATAAGATGGAAAAAACTTGGATGCTCGCTGATAGGAGATCTTCGAGGTTTCAAACTGGGTTTGAAAATTTCCTCAAATTTGCGTCGGCAAATGCTGCCTAAAAATCAAGCATACGCTGCCCTTGTATGAAGTGCTGTAATCATAGTGGATTTACCATTGCTATCATGAAGGGCCATGTATATTTTAATGGCATCATGACCGATTACAAAAATTGGGACTGTCATGGTGAAGCTGCTGCCATGGAGGGCGATAGTGGCGGAGATTCTGAATCAGTAGATAAGCTGGAGGATATAGAGGGTGAAGAAAATAAGGGTGAAGAAGATGAGGATGAGGAGATGTCTTGTGACTCAGTTGAGTTCCTTAGGCTGGTAGAAGATGGAGATAAAGCTTTGTACCTGGGTGTACAAAGTCGACAAAATTGAACGCTCTTGTAGAAATGTTCAATTTGAAAGCAAAGCACGAAATGACTGATGGTTGTATTTCCGATTGGCTAATGTTGTTTGAGTCCTTCCTTCCCGATGGGAATGAAATACCTTGCAATATAGGTGAGGCAAAGAAAACACTCGGTTTATTGGAGATTGATAGGTGCATTCTATGCAACGTTCTTAATGTATTTCCGACCCTATTTAGTTATGTAATTCCTTTAACAATATTGATTTTAACTTAGTTTGTGCTTTTAGGTCACAAATAAAGCCGAGGAGCACAAAAGAGGCAAAAGAGGAGAAATCTTGAAGGAAAAGGAATCCATATTGCGCAAGGAAAGAAATCTAAAATCTGCCAGGAATAGTCAGTCAACTTCGACAGAGAATTGTGATCAGCTCACAACGATCCAGGAGATGAACTTTATATCAGCAGAAAGCTAGAAGAGTCTAGTTTTCAGAACTTTTCGCAGATCGTCAATAGCTATTTTGGTGACCAAGTTATGACCGTTTGAGTGACCAAAGGTCAGTCTGCCCGAATTTCTGATTTGGACCGGAACTTCAATTTCAAGGCCCAGACCACAACAGCGAGCCCATGGACGAAAATTAAAGGTTCTCTAACCCTAATAGCAGCTGTTCATATGTTCTCTATATGTATGAGGAGTTGGAGACGTGAAAGGGTCGCTCTTGGCCGCAGAAAAACAACGTCTTTCATCTCCTTCAGAAATTCTTCTCCAAACACAAACCCTAGTTTTAGGATTTCTCTTGCCGTGCCTTCTCCTCTGTAATTCTCGGCGTAGTTCCTTGTTTCAATACTCAAAGTGTAATCTAAACTCAGACCTCATGTTTTCTTTTATTATCTATTCAATTACTTTAGTTTGTTTCCATCTCTCTTATTCGTTTGTGTTCATGAGTTGGATTTTTGATTGAGTTTGTTCTTATAATCATGAAAATCAGATCTGTACACTTGAGTTGTTGGTGTAATTGATGATGCTTTTGATGATCTAAATTATGTTTATGTGTGATTGACAACTTATGACTTGTTCTTAATCAATATGTGCCATTGTTTGTGTTAAGTCCGCGTCGGTAAACATGAACTAGAATGGTAAGGAGTTATAGGTTGCATGCTAGGATGTCTTTGAAGTTCGCGTCGGTGAATTACATTCTAACATGTTCAAGTTCTTCCTTTGATCTATTTTGGATATGAAGTCCGCGTCGGTACATATCTATGAGAGGTTAGAAGGGTTTTAAGTAGTTAAGTCCGCGTCGGTAAATTACTTGAAACATGGAATTTGATTCGTTTCTCCATATGCATGATTTAGGTTGTTAGGGTTGAAATTACATAGTTACTTGATTATATGAATCTGATTTAGTGTTTTCTTGTGTGCAAAGAGACGATCACATGTATATAGTAG
>NC_020492.1:27588418-27599879 GCF_000184155.1 Fragaria vesca subsp. vesca | reverse complement strand
GCTTTTGTTCATATAAATGCAAGCTTTCTGATTCTATCTTGCATACTTACTGAGTGATTTAGCCAGAAAATCTGAGTGAAAAATGAGTGCATACCTTGTGAGAATGAATCATACTTGTTTGAAACATGCTGAGCTTAAATATCACCATTGTTCTATCAGGTTCTACATGTAAGTATGTGATCTATGCATGGCAATTAGCTTCTGAAACTTCATGGAATGATTCTTGATTGAGTGCTAATTTTGATGCCATGAGATTGGAGACTCTGAGACAATATGTTATGGGCAATAGAGTTGTTTGTTTGTTAAGTTTTGTAGTGTATAGTTTCTGGTTTGAGTGTATTGAGTCTTTTGTTTGATTTTGCTAAGGGAATAGCAAAAGCTAAGTGTGGGGGACTGATGTATAGTTGGAATATAATCGCATCCATTCCACTGCGAGGTTTATCCATATAAATACATAAATGTGAAGACACAAGTATATATAAAGTTTATATATGGTTCCTAAATCTCACCATCCTATGGATTTACATAAACATACTAGTTCCAAGAGCTAGCTAATTCATAAAAACTTAAATCACCAATGTCCATCACTTATAAGCAGGTCATGATTAATCTACAAAATTGCAGTACCTTTTTATCAAGGTCAATGTTGTTGTCCTCCACAATTTCCATCATGTAGCGCATGACGTAATATCCACAACTCACATCATCCTTTTGTATCGGAGCACCCTGAAAATTATGAATCAGGCTTATCAAACAGAAACAAAAATCAAATTATACTGTAAAATTATATACTACTAAGTTTTAAAATGCTTACAAGTAGAGGTTTCCATGGAGATGCTTTCTTCTTTCCAGGCTGCTTCTTCAGTAGGCCTTTGTACATTTTTATGGAGCTTCCAACAGAAAAAATAATAGTTAGCATCTTCATGGCTAAACTGATCAATGAGTAATACTAAAAGGCTAGACCATATAGGAAAACTAGCAGACACTTACTCAGTGACAATAGTAGGCCATTCACTTCCATCCAGACGCCTTTTCAGTGGATCCATATAGCGTGCGGTTTCCAATTCCGGGTTCACAATCGTCAAGGTCCGGTGTTGACTATGCAATAACATACAATGTCATCCCAGATGTTTGTCTTAAGCACTAAATCATTTGTACCCACAAAATCTAGTTCATTGTTACGTACCCTGTGTTATATGGAATCAAATAGATCTGCCCAGACTTCCCATTCTTGTACATAACAGACAAATCACGAGACCTCGCTGTGGGAGTTCCACTTCCAATTACACTGACTTTATCAGAGTCGACAAACCATATCATATCCTCCATCTTGTTTTGCTTTAACACTTTATTCAAGTAGCTACAAACACATATTGCAACATGAAATGATTATAACTACTTCAAAATAAACAAAGAAACATGCTTCATAATTCAGCCGCATAATCCATTATGAAATATAAGAACCAGTAAACAAGTATAATAATTTACCTCATGTAGAAGAAAAGAGCACTGTTCGATACTTCTTTCTTGTGGGCTATGGCGTAAACATCAGCTCTGCATATATATGCTTTCTTTGGATGTCCAAAAAGATCTGCTTGAAACACAGTGTTCACTGTCTTCCCTTCCTTAAGAAAAGTGTTTGCCTAATTGCATAAGTCAATCAATTCCTTCGGCAGATTCGGGGGCAAATTATCCAGATCTTCATTGTCCTAAATGCGTTGAATTGGTTTCTTCCTGCCATAACCACGTTTTGGTTTTTTGTTTTGTAAAATTAAGAGAAAATGCATGTTAGCAACTTAAATGAGGAATTAAAACATTAACTATTGTCCAAAAAACTCAAATATAATTGCACATAAATAAAGTACATCAAACATATATATTGCAGTACCTTTGTTTCAGTTGTTGCAGTAACAGCCTTTGCTCCATATGTAACAACCAGGTCCTTAGGCCAGGCAACACAGCTCCCAACCGCATCGTCCACGGTTAAAATCTCATCCCTCACGGGAATCGGTACCAGGGCATCACCTTCAATAGCCCGTATAACTGAAACGCGCACGTTGTTTTCGCCCAATGGCACACCATGTAGTAGCTGATTGCTTGACTCACCACCGACATCAATGACTTTTGCAATGGCAACTATATTTTCCACCGTATCTACTGCCAGTCGACACTCATTTTCATCACAAGTCAAATCCTAACACAAACAATGGAAAAATAAAAATTACTTAAATCTTATTCGTTTAATTCATAGCTGGCAGTAAAGCCTAATGATGGAAACAGAGAGGAGTTAAAGGAGAAAAGAGTTAAATTACCAGAGTAATATAATTTGCAGCCTTTGGAGAAAAGTCTGTAACCTCATCCAAGTCCATTGTTGTTTCTTCATTCTGCTTAGGGTCAGGTACTTCATATATGGGGGTCAATCGCATCCTCCACGAACTTCTCAGCATCTAAATTTAATCTCTTCTTGATCGAGCTGAGCTCAGCATTTATTTCCGTCGCCATTTGAACCTTCTCGAAATTGGGATTACAGCTCCCATTCCCTGAATTGAGTTCGTTCACTGGTGTAACAGGTGTAGGGATTTGCACACCGGTAGACTGTAACCTTCCCAACAGTGACTCAAACTGAGCTTTCCATTTTTCATCAAGTTTCTGTATCATTTTTTCAGTTTCCTCCTCCCATTTTGCTTTTTATTCTGCCATAAACTCCTCTTGCTCCTCCTCCAATATAAGCCTTATACTTTTCCTGGTTGTCTGAGAACCACCACCTCTTTTTCGCTTTATTGGCAAGTCAAAGACGACATCAGGTCGAACAAAACCCCCAACTCCTCTTACCCTACCGGGATGCTCTGGTTTCTTCAATGCTAAGGTGAGGACATCTGTTGACCCAACTGTGTTAAGTGATCCCTCAGATTCTTGTTTTTTTAAGGTTTCCTGAAACAAAAGCTTAACATTAAACATACAACATAAAACAACTAATATTAAATTTCATACTCCTTGAACAATGGTAAATTACTGAGTGATTCTAACAGGACTTACAATTCTTTTGGCCGTGTTCGCCACCTCAGGTGATGAGAAGTTACCATCCTTGTCAGAATGTGCATTCAGCAACATTCTGGCACGGTCCAGCATCTCAATTGGGACTCCCAGCTTCTTAGCCTGCAACAATATAATAAAGAAGAATCATGTTAGAAGTAGAACACATTTTGATTAAGGAAAAAATATTTGCTATCAACCAAAACTTACCAATTCCGCTCTTGATTGAGTATATCCTTTAAGTGACATCCTGTGATTGTACTTGTTAAGCTTTCTCTTTGCACTTTGAACTCCCCGTAGTTCCTGTGAAGCATAGAATTCATGAACCACAATGTTAACATCTTATTGGATGTAAGCCATCTTAAACAACAAGGTGGACATAAAAACATGTTCACAAACCTTAAATTCTTCACTAATCCAATCTTCCACAAAAAGCGACCAATGCAGCTTGGGGATGCATCTATAATCATCAGGAGGATTTTCCAACTTCTCGGGACTGTCCTTGAATGGCATAACGTAGTGAGTGGTCAGTGTGCTCTTGAATTCCCGCCATTTGGTTGAAGCAGATTTAAGGACAAATCTTCTACATTGCTGAGGGATCACATAAGCCTCCTACATAAAACAAGAGAAAAATAATAGTCAAGACCTATAACTAATGCTATTTTTACTAAAATTACCAGAAAATAATAGTCAAGACCTATATAACTCATTAAGTCGATGAAAAAAAATTACCTGAATTGCTTCCCATATCTTCTCTTTAGGTTCATCATCCACATTCCTCCAATCATCAAAGATGATGGGGATCGTCGTACGTGCTAAGACCCCAATGTACGATTGCATATCTGCAGCATTTTTACCTATTGGTGTCCCCCTGTCATCAGATTCTATGGGAAGCTTGATCCCTCTGATCAGTCGCTTTGTTACTCTTGCCATAGTGACCATCGGTCTGGATAGTAATCGCAGACCTCCAGTAATATTGGGGGTTTTCGCATGAGGAATTTGTTCTTTCTTCTTTCTGATCGGCTTTGCACTGGTTGAAAGTAAACTAGACTTGGCCTTCCGGCTATACTTCATCTTCTTCGGGGCTGACACTGCTTCATCACTTGGAGTTGCATTTTTCTCAAGGGTGGCATCCGCTTGAGGAGAAGTACGTAAAGTCTTCCCATAATCCAAGGTTGCTGTACCGGAAACTGCAGCCTTCTATAGTTGTCGCACAGCATCGATTCTTCTAGCAATATCAGCTGCATTCTTTTGTGTAGAAGTAGAAGCTGCTGGAATACTATCATAAGCTATAGCCGGCTTTTGTCGCGTCGCCTTGATTCTGGAAGCAATAACTTCTGCAACTGCCCGTTTTTTTTGTCCCTTCTTTGAACCTAAAGAGTTAAGACCTTTCTTTGCTGGTCCCATTACCTGAAACCCATTTAAAAAAGACTGGTCAGCTAGCATACTGAGGTTAAAAAAGAAGAACAATAATGTCGAGAAAAATAGGACAATACAGAAAAACACACTCTTCATAATTAAGGCAACAATGTTATGTGTTAAAAGAAAATATATCAATCACATTTCAAACAAAACATCAGACTGTTGTTCTAATAACTTCAATTATATTAAGATTACAGTCCTATTAGCTAGCATTCCATTCATTGCCTTCAAATTCACTATTAACGTGACCAGGTAAGCTACTATTATCAATCCATATTCCTTCATTGCCATCACGCATATGTCTGGCAGGGTGATTCTCATCTACATCATCAAATGTGTCAACTGATGGCATTGCTGGAATGAACGATTGTTCATCTGTGTCTTCAACCTCATCGTCATCATCAACCCCATGGTAGTCTATATTCGGGCACCTCACGACTATTGACCATTCCGCATCTAGGGGATCCTCAATATAAAATATTTGTTTCACATGTGTAGCTAACACAAAAGGATTGTTTAAATGCCCTAACCTATTCAATTTCACCAACGTAAACCCAAGTTCGTCTACTTTGACGGCTCTAGTACTCTCAACCCAATCACAGTGGAACACAGGAACCCTAAACTTATAGTAGTCCACCTCCCATATACTTCTAATAACTCCATAGAAGTCCATAGCACCGTTGGATGGATTTTGATCTCTCGCACTTGCAACTTGCATTGCGTTGGCAAGCAATGTTACACTGTTGTTTTGAAATGATCAAACGCTGTCTCTCTCTTTGGTGTTGTAGTCAACTCCATTGACATGGTAAGCGGCATAGGTTGACACTTGATTTTTGGGACCAGCAGCCATCCACCTTAATGTTTGTGAATCTTTATCGGATTTCAGCCTCAATTGATTTGCAACCTGCCACAACGATTGCTCATTAAAAAAGGAGGAAGCCTATGTGACATACATTTTCAATTTTTGTAAAATAACACTTGTACCATCACATAGTATATAATTTCACTTACCCTTTCTTTTAACCAGTCTGGAAATGTTGCATTATGTTTTTCCCTCATCCACTTCTTGTTCTTCACGTTATTTGGGTAAATCAACTCCAAATATTCATTGTGCTCCCTAGACCGAAGAACAAGGAAAACCATTAAGCTCGGAAAAACTTTAAAGTTAAAGGGTATTGAAATATAAAAAAATAAAAAAGGCTGATGTATACACTTACTTGATTTAGGGCTGGACGTCTTCAGTATTTTGTAAGACACAAAGGTGTGCAAGATGCATATGCTTTCCGTACACAAGTATGATAGTGGCCGTGATAAGGGCCTGCTCTGTTTGTAGTTTCCAGCTTTGCTTGTCAATGGAATTCCCACAGTGATACCACCTTCAGAATGGATACGCTCTTCTAAATACTCTACAGCTTCTTCAACAATATACTTCTCAGCCATGCAGCCCTCAGGAAAATGTTGATTTTTAACATACCCTTTGAGTTCTTTCATGTACCTCTCGAATGGGAACATCCATCGGAAAAACACAAGGCCACACCATTCAACTTCTCTAACAAGATGTACTGTTAGATGAATCATAATATCGAAAAATGAAGGTGGGAAGAATTTTTCAAGCAAACAAACAGTATCAACCAGATCTGCTTGCATTTGTTTAAGTCTAGAAACATCTATGACTTTACTACAAATTGCCTTAAAAAACAGGCAGAACCGAATAATGGCATACCTAACAGGCTTCTCTAGAACTGATCTTAATGCAACGGGGAGTAGGTACTGCATCACTGTGTGGCAGTCATGTGACTTAAGACCGACCATTTTTAAATCTTCCATGGAGACCAGATTACTAATATTTGAGGAGAAGCGTGTAGGAACTGACATTCCAAAAAAGGATCGGCAGACTATTTTTTTCTCATGATGCAGTAAATTCCAACTAGCCAAAGGCAACTTGGCCTTTTTCTCCCCAGCTACCACTTTCAAGTCAGTTTTGATGCCCATATCGACCATGTCCAAACGGCAAGCAGCTCCATCCTTTGTCTTACCAGGAATATTCAAGAGGGTCCCAATTATGGCATCGCAACAATTCTTCTCAATGTGCATCACATCAAGAATATGACGTACTGGAATATATTTCCAGTATTCAAGTTCAAAGAACACGCTTTTTTTTTTCCAGCAAGGTCTGGGTTGATCACCTCGCTTGGCAGGCTTTTGAGTTTTTCCAAACTCACGAGGCAGTCCTTCAACCCTTGCCAGAACCTCTTCTCCACTTAATGGTTCAGGGGCGACTTCATTCTCAATCGTGTTGTCAAATGCTGCAGCCTGTTTTCGATATGGATGATTTCTACGCAAGAATCGGCGATTCTTCAAAAACACCATTTTATTACAATGTTTCAGCCTAATGGGTTTGGTTTCATGAACACAGATAGGATAAGCATTATATCCTTTGGTGACACTACCTGAAAGGTTCCCATACGCAGGAAAGTCATTTATAGTCCAAAATAGGACTGCCTTCAATGTAAAGGTCTCTTCTCTCACAAAGTCATACACACATTCAACCCCCTGCCATAGTAACTTCAAATCGTCTATCAACGGTTGTAGATAGACATCAATATCTTTCTCGGGCTGTTTCGGTCCAGATATCAACAAGGACAACATCATGAACTTCCTCTTCATGCATAACCAAGGAGCACTACTACAAAAAAACTTTCAATGACAGTAAATTAATGAGGTTTGCCCGAAAACGTCATCGTATGTTATTTTTATGACGTTTTCAGAAGCAAATGTCATAAATCTGAATTTATACTTTCTTTTATTGTAACATCCCAGACCCAATTTTACCTATTTACTAAGTATTGCATGAGTTACTGAATAATTTAACCGTGCTCGGTAATTTGGTAATTTAACACTCGAGTTTATTGTCGAGTTTTTCTCAAAATGTCAAGTTCTTCTTTTATGGACCCGAGGTCATAGTGCGCGTCGATACGAGTTCATCGGTGTCCTCCAATTATTTTTGGAGTTTCGAGCTATTTTCTGCGATTTATCGAAGGCTTGGCGTTATAGTTAATTTTTCTGAAATCAGATTATAACTTTTAATCTTGGCCATCTGATCAGTTAGGGTTTCGATTTGGACCGTTGGTTCGGGTATAATGGGAAAACATATGGGTTGACCTTGTCAAACCCACACTCGGGAGTTGACCCGAGCTGAGTCTCTCTATTTTCTTCTCTGCCTACCTCCACTCTCTCCGGCACGGCGTCGCCGATTCCGGCCACCTCTGGTCAAGAAATTACCACCGATCTTTTCCTCTCCTTCTCCTCTTCAAAACCCGGTCCATGGATCACACTTTCATCTCGATTCGGTGGTGATCGATAGAATGAAAGCTCGACTGTGTTCTTCAATTTCCGGCGAGCTCCGGCAGGGACGACGGCTATGAAGGGTATATTCTTGTTCTCCTCACTTCCCTCTTCCTTGTTATGTCTTTGTTTTCTTGATTCGTGGCCAAATCGGAGGAAGCCCTAATTCTGTTTTTTTTGGGATTTCCGGTGAGCCATCGCCATTAACGCCGTCAAGGCTACTCGGCGCTCCTCTTCTTCTTTCCGACGTCGTATCTATCTCTAGAGACTAAGATTAGCTAGTATGGAAGCAAGGAGGGTTGTTGCTACTGTGTAGGAGGAGACCCGAATCCAAAAAATCCGACAGAGACGCTACTGCCGACGAAGGAGGTGTGATTTCTTGTTGGAAGGTGGTGCTGCAAGTGATAATCCGGCGATGAAGACTTTCCAACAGTGGCTAAGGTGAGGGGATTTGCTGATGTAGCTACTGTGTTGATGTTGTTGTGTTTGGATTGTTAGCTGATGTGGTTATTTGGTTTACGTTCATGTCGAGAACTTGGTGTTCTAGAGATTGCGGGGAGATCATGGTGAAATTCCGGCAAGTGACCAGAATCCGACAGAATATTCCGGCAAGTCGTCGGAATCCGGCGAAGCAGCAGATCCGGCAGAGAACCGAGAAGGTAGTTCTCGAGGTTTTTCTTCCTAATTCAAGTCGTAGTTTCCGGTTTAGTAAAATATGTCATTTTAGGAAAGTTTCTATTTAAGGGGATTTCCCTTTTTGGAAACTTTCTATTTATGGAAACCCATTTTGGGTGCCCTTAGTGATTTATGGTGTGAAGTTGTATAGAGAGAAAGTAATTGAGGATTGTTTGGATGAAGAATCAATTGTAATTGAATTATTAAGATGGTTGTTGGAATTAAATTGGATGGTTAGAGTAATCAAGGTAACCCGATTTGTTAAGTCGAAAGTTAAAGCGGAAATTGTTGAGGCATCGTTAGTTGGCTAATCATAAATCAATTGGTCAAACTTGGTCAATTCTGGTCAACTCAGTAAACCTAGTCAAACTAGGAAGAAGTCGAATCGTTAATGATTATTGGAGTCCGGTCTGACCAATTTATTCTTCTGTTTATTATCAGACGTGGATTTTGGCTATAGAGTGTGAATATTTGGAGGCAGCGCTCGAGGAGTATTCCGAGCATTGGAAGGCTTAGGCCTCATACAGTGAGTGGACTTTTGTTTTAAATAAAATGCATGCTATAGTTCATGGATGAACAATATATGTTGCGGAATATTTTGACATCATTTTTTTATTTGACTATTTTTATTTCTCTTGGGGAGTTGCCGAAAATGGGATTTTCGGTGGATATAATTATGTATTTATGAAAGAGTATGTATATAAATGATAGCTAGCCCTATGTGTCTGTCCACCTTAATGGCGTAGCATATAGCCGCATTATGGTGTGACGTGAGCGTTGGACGCTAGCGTAGTAGCCCTATATGAGTGTCTAATTCATATAGGGGGTATGGACACATATTTATACACCCGTTTGTCCACCTTAATGGCGTAGTGTAGCACCGCATTAAGGCGTGACGTGAGCGTTAGACGCGAGCGTAGTAACCCTATATAGACCCATGAATTTATATAGGGAGTATGGACGTGTGTAAATACATACATATATGTTAGAGCCTGAGAGGCTCGATATTTTATGAGATAAAAGTTTTTATCGCTTGCGGCATGCATTCGATTTTCCTTGGAAATTGATTTGGGGAAGCATAAATATTTTCTTCGTTAATTTCTTTTTGTCCACTCACTCTAACGTTTCGTTTTCAAATGTTTTCCCCTGGGCTCTTCGTTTTAAAAAATGCCCAGTTTTCAGGATTGCATAGTTGAGGTCGGGCGTACATGGAGAAGAGGCATAGTCAATAGTATAGCTTCCACTCATTATATTTCTAGTTCATCTCCTTTTAAATAGAGTTGCTCTGAACTGTGGTTGTTGGTGATGAGATTAAATTGTTAGAGTTAGTAAATAAATTAGGAGATGTTGTGTTTTGGGGAGCACGAAGGCTCCAGGAGTTTAAGGTTGGATTTGGATTTTCAGAAGTGTATGCAGGTATTATTAGAAAGGGTCGTCCATTTTCAAGGGAGGTTATGTCGAATTTTTGGTAAACTTTCCTTGGAGGTGGTCCCCGCAGGATTTACTTCGGGTTTCAGGGTGAAATTTATGACATTTTATGACCGTCATTGTAGGTCTTGATTTTTAATGACGGGTATCGACTGTCATAAATTTTATGACTTTTTAGAATCGTCATCATATATATTTCTATGACATTTTTCAAACGTCATGCTTGAAATATTTTATGACAGTTTTCAGGCGTCATGAAATCATTCGGCCCAATTGTTCGATGACGTTTTTCGAGTGTCATTAATTTCGGGATGGGTTATGACTCTTTCCCAACGTCATAAAATCTTTTGGCCCAAATTTTTGAAGACCCCGCTTGTTGGAATTTTCACTTGGCGCCTAGCCCAAATTTCTGGCGCTCAATTTTCCTTTTTAATTTTTTCTTTTCCTTTTTTTGGTTTACCCAAATAAGATGAGATTTGTTTTAAGCCTTGTAAGCAAAGATTACTCATTATCTTTTAACTATTTGTGTTGAATATAGCAAATTACCTCGTTCTGGATTTATTACGCCCCCATCGAATCGGTCAACCTTAATTCAACCTTTTTTTTACACGAAACGCGGTTGACCAACATCGTACGAGACCCTAATTAGCCCTGTTTTCGAACCACAAGCTCGTATATATGAGATTTAGGAACCCATGTGAAAATTTTGTTAAATTGACAATTCGGTGATTAGGCTCTCCTTAGGAGCGCTTAAGCATAATTAGGGTCGACCACTTTTATTGGGGCACAAGCGTTACCGGAAGTTTGTGATTTTTCAACCCCAAACGTATTTCACTGTTCAGATCATATCCTATTTCACAAGATTTTTGAAAATTTTACTTCTTCAGTATAGTTGTTTCACAAGAATTCACACTTCCATATAACCTATTAAATAAGTTATGCCGCTTTAGCGAGCATGAGACGGTCCAAGGTCATAAATATGTGAAAATAAAAATTTCACCGTCCGATGTAGCCATGGTAATTAAATATGCCTACTGAAAAAAATTCACCCTTTTCGGATTTGTTACGCCCCCCATCGAATCGGTCAACCTTAATTCAACCTTGTTTTTTTTTTTACACAAAACGCAGTTGACCTACATCGTGCGAAACCCTATTATTCTTAATTTTTGAACCACAAGCTCGTATATAGAGATTTAGGAACTCATGTGAAAATTTTGTTAAATTGACAATTTGGTGATTAGGCTCCCCTTAGGAGCGCTTAAACATAATTAAGGTTGACCACTTTTATTGGGGCACAAGCGTTATTAGAAGTTTGTGATTTTTCAACCCCAAGCGTATTTCACTATTCTGAACATATCATATTTCATAAGATTTTTGAAAATTTTATTTATTTTGTATAGTTGATTCACAATGATTCACAATTCTATATAATCTACTAAATAAGTTATGCCGTTTTAGTAGCCACGTGGCGATCTGAGGTCATAAATATGTAAAAATAAAAATTCAACCATCCGATGTAGTCATGGTAATTAATTAGGCACACTGAAAAAAATTCACT
>NC_020492.1:27587182-27588358 GCF_000184155.1 Fragaria vesca subsp. vesca | reverse complement strand
AAAATAGGTCAGAACCCTAAGGCTAGATTTTGAGAGAGAGAGAGATAGAGGGAGAGGCAGACCGTGCCGCTCAGCCCTCTCTCCACCATCTCTAAATCCTACTCCGACGACCCCTCCTCGACGACTCCTCCCTCCAACTCCACCACCTCGACGTCCTCTCCTCCAAACCAAACCCTATTCGAGCTCTTTCACCTCCTCCTGATCCACATCTTCTTCTACAACCAAAGCCAGAATCAGCGACCCCTTCTCCTACTCTCTCCTCGCATGCTTCACCATCGAAGCGGCGCGGCTTGGACCTTATCGGATCAAAGCCCAAAACACAGCCCAGACCGACCTCGGTCTCGATTGCTCTGCAGCGACAGAGACCTCTGACCGCTCCGTCCGTCGTCCAGCCGCCTCCCGGCGCAAGGCTGGTGTCCACGCCTTCGTCTCGCCGTCCCCGACCTCCCTATATTCTTCGTTTCCAAAGAGGAGCTCCAGAGAGTGAGAATCGAAGGAGAGAAGGAATTCTGGGTTTTCGGTCGAGTTCGTGATTCCGGCCACGGCGGCGAGCGTGACTGGTACTGGTACTGGTAGCTTCATCTCAGCCTCGTGATCCTTCCTATAGTCTCGATTCCGTCGATGGAGCTTCGGTGAGAGAGAATCGAAGACGGGAAGCTTCTGAGTTTTTCGGCGAGAGTTCTGTGTATTCTGGCCACCGACGGAGGCAAGTGAGGTATGAAACTTGATCTTCTCGTCAAGCTCTACCTTTTTGTATAGTTGAATTCAAGTTTGGTTGGGATTTAAAGAAGTTAGGTTTTGGTAGTGGAGGATCGCCGTGTGTGATACTGTTCACGGCGGCGGCGGTGGTTGTAGGAGTTGCTTTATGGTTTTATTAATTTACTGATTATAAACAGGGACGGAACTAGGGGTGGGCTGGGGTTTGCTGCATTTTTTTTCTTGTTTTTGTGTATGCTACAAAGAGACCTGGAGTTTGCTGTGTATTCTTGCTTGATGCTTCCGAGCTGGAATGAGATATTCTTATGCTTGTTGGTAGTACCATGTACACCTATTTAATTGAGGCTTCATCTTTGTTTTGGTAGACCACTGAAGAGTTTCATTGAATGATAGTTATAAATTGGGAATGTGGAAATAAGGAATTAAAATCGTATTATGGTTGTCCATAGTAATTGAAGT
>NC_020492.1:27583506-27586267 GCF_000184155.1 Fragaria vesca subsp. vesca | reverse complement strand
TGTTTTTCTATGACATTTAAAAAACGTCGTGGAAGATCGTTTCATGACATTTAAGAATTGTCATTGAAACAGATTCAATGACGCTTATCAAACGTCATTAAATATATTTCACGACGTTTTACAAACGTCATTAAAAGGGTGGGGAAACCATCACTACGGTTAAGACGACGAAGTAGATGACGTTTGATAAATGTCATGAAACCCCTATAATGATGTTTTCCAAACGTCATGGAAACTTTTTCTGTACTAGTGGAGGAAGGTTATATGTGACCAGAATAACTGGCCAACAAGAGTATTTGCTGCTTAAAGCAGCATAAGGATTAAATCCATCAGACGAAAGGGCTAATCGAAGGTTCCTAGGTTCTTTCCCAAATTCTGGCCACTGTGTGTCAACCAATTTCAAAGTCGGTGAATCAGCTGGATGCCGCATCATGCCATCTTTTTTCCTATCGCCATGCCAAGTCAAGGACTTAGCTGTCCTTGGAGATTGGAACATCCTTTTGAATCTCGGTATTATAGGGAAGTACCACAAAACCTTTACAGCAATCCCATCCCTCACAACTCCGTTCTTTCCAATCTTATACCGTGAAGTAGTACATGTTGGACATACTTCAGCTTCATGATGGTCCCCTCTATATAGAATGCAATCATTTGGACATGCATGAATTTTTTCATACCCCATCTCTGACGGGTGCAAAACCTGCATCAAATAAACCCTTTTTATCGTTAGTAGCATTGAGTAAGTAGGGTATCGTATAGGGCCGGGGATTGAGGGTACCTTGCAAAACAAAGCGTTAGAAAAACACAACAAATATTAACAAGTAATAAAACATTTAAACAATTTACAAAAGTAGCTACTGTTCCATAGAACAGCAGTCGAAAACCTAATTAAAAACCTAACCTAAACTACTCAGAAAAATATGAAAATTTACAGAGATCTACTAGACACACAGAGGAACCACTGTACAAATATTCAGGGGATTCGGAGATCGTTTGATACGAAAATAAAATAAAAGAAAACAGAGAACAGAAGAGTGACGAAAATCCTAAACTAAAAAGAAACAAAAACCTAAGCTACTATATACATGTGATCGTCTCTTTGCACACAAGAAAACACTAAATCAGATTCATATAATCAAGTAGCTATGTAATTTCAACCCTAACAACCTAAATCATGCATATGGAGAAACGAATCAAATTCCATGTTTCAAGTAATTTACCGACGCGGACTTAACTACTTAAAACCCTTCTAACCTCTCATAGATATGTACCGACGCGGACTTCATATCCAAAATAGATCAAAGGAAGAACTTGAACATGTTAGAATGTAATTCACTGACGTGGACTTCAAAGACATCCTAGCATGCAACCTATAACTCCTTACCATTCTAGTTCATGTTTACCGACGCGGACTTAACACAAACAATGGCACATATTGATTAAGAACAAGTCATAAGTTGTCAATCACACATATAAACATAATTTAGATCATCAAAAGCATCATTAATTACACCAACAACTCAAGTGTACAGATCTGATTTTCATGATTATAAGAACAAACTCAATCAAAAATCCAACTCATGAACACAAATGAATAAGAGAGATGGAAACAAACTAAAGTAATTGAATAGATAATAAAAGAAAACATGAGGTCTGAGTTTAGATTACACTTTGAGTATTGAAACAAGGAACTACGCCGAGAATTACAGAGGAGAAGGCACGGCAAGAGAAATCCTAAAACTAGGGTTTGTGTTTGGAGAAGAATTTCTGAAGGAGATGAAAGACGTTGTTTTTCTGCGGCCAAGAGCGACCCTCTCACGTCCCCCAACTCCTCATACATATAGAGAACATATGAACAGCTGCTATTAGGGTTAGAGAACCTTTAATTTTCGTCCATGGGCTCGCCGTTGTGGTCTGGGCCTTGAAATTGAAGTTCCGGTCCAAATCAGAAATTCGGGAAAACTGACCTTTGGTCACTCAAACGGTCATAACTTGGTCACCAAAATAGCTATTGACGATCTGCGAAAAGTTCTGAAAACTAGACTCTTCTAGCTTTCTGCTGATATAAAGTTCATCTCCTGGATCGTTGTGAGCTGATCACAATTCTCTGTCGAAGTTGACTGACTATTCCTGGCAGATTTTCTGATTTCTTTCCTTGCGCCATATGGATTCCTTTTCCTTCAAGATTTCTCCTCTTTTGCCTCTTTTGTGCTCCTCGGCTTTATTTGTGACCTAAAAACACAAACTAAGTTAAAATCAATATTGTTAAAGGAATTACATAACTAAATAGGGTCGGAAATACATTAAGAACGTTGCATAGAATGCACCTATCACCTGTGCACGAAATGTCAGTGTCGCAACGATATGCATCGATTTGCGATTGACAAAGTATGGCAGCACCTGAAGAGTAACGGGTTTTGGAAGAAGTACACATGTTGGTTATATCACGGTGAAACATCATCAGGGGGTCCGCATGATCATGGCCAATTTTCTGAGACGGGCAGTACATCCAACGATCCAACAACGGCCTTCATCAACGACATGTTTCCTTATGAGAGCGGTGTATGCGCTCAAGGACAGTATATGTCTGACCCGGTGCAGCCCTTCCCTAGAACTGTCAACATTGCTGGTATTGACAAGTACAACAAACTGCTTGCTTTCCAACAGACCCCTGTGTACCCCGGTTGTCAGAAGACCGTTCTTGAAAGTGTGATGGACGTAATGAAGATTAAAGTTGAGACAAAATCGACTGTGAAAGCTG
>NC_020492.1:27581098-27582169 GCF_000184155.1 Fragaria vesca subsp. vesca | reverse complement strand
CGTCGATGCACAGGCATTTGATGGGACCATAGAAACGGTGTGCCTCCTAGAAGATGGACGAGGAAAGAAATTTTAGCAGTGCTTAATGAGTATGATTTTGGGCAACTCAGCAATCATCCCAATATTGTAGCGGCAATACCTGAATTACCCGACAGGTACAAATTTTGGACACATAAGAGCATATTCTGGGAACTCTCATACTGGAGTAAGTTGTTGATCAGGCACTACCTAGATGTGATGCACATAGAAAAGAATGTTTGCGACAGTGTGGTGGGCACAGTGCTGAACTTGGAGGGGAAGACGAAAGACGGTCCTAAGGCACGCATTGATCTAAAAAAAATGCAATTAAGAAAACATTTGTGGTTGAAAGAAGGGAAGAAAAAAATGCCTCAAGCTCCTTACACCGTGAAGCCTGACCAGAAGAACCTAACTTTCAGGTGGATGAGTTGTGTGAAGTATCCTTCAGGCTATGCAGGAAATATAGCCTGGTGTGTGAACTTCCGGGACAATAAGATGTACGGGTTGAAGAGTGATGACTGTCATATCCTGCTACAACGTCTCTTCCCTGTTTTCATTTGACCGTTCCTTCCCCGTTAGGTGGTGGAGCCGTTAGTAGCGTTGGCAAGATTTTTCCAGAAGTTATGCACACGGGAAGTGAAAAAATCTAACCTCCAGGAAATGCAAGAGGATATTTCCTCCAAATTTTTTTGACATCATACCTCACCTGATG
This sequence comes from Fragaria vesca subsp. vesca, assembly GCF_000184155.1. NCBI lineage: Eukaryota > Viridiplantae > Streptophyta > Magnoliopsida > Rosales > Rosaceae > Fragaria > Fragaria vesca. Next base: position 27,581,439 of record NC_020492.1, on the reverse strand, counting down.
ATCCATCCCGAACAATTGTTGCTTACCGGTCCAGTACACTACACTTGGATGTATACCATGGAAATGTACGTTTTTTACACCTGAATTCCTCAATATATATACATGTTCAATAATCATAACATTTTGCAACTTGATTTACAGGCAACTTGGAGACTACAAAGATTATGTGGCTAATAAATCCGCGCCTGAAGGATGTATAGCTGAAGCATATATTGCGCACGAGTGCGTCACCTACATGAAGTTGTATTTAGGAGCGTTGAAGGAAACTCCGCAAACCATGCCGGTAGATGTACCGAAGTTCAATCTTTCCATAGTCTCCAGTGATGTTGAAGTGTATGGAA
>NC_020492.1:27561069-27579545 GCF_000184155.1 Fragaria vesca subsp. vesca | reverse complement strand
AGTGTATTTCGTCGGCTAAAACCATCTTAGCCGACGAAATATAGTATATTTCGTCGTCTACGATGGTTTTAACCAACGAATAACCTAATATTTCGTCGGCTTTAGTTATTTTTTAATTTTTTAATTACATACTGTAGCCGACGAATACGTTAAGGTATTCGTCGGCTAAACCCTAAAATTTTTCTATTACATACTATAGCCCTATCTTCAGTGGTTATTTTCGGTAAAATTTTTAGAAGACTTCTTGCGTCTCATTGGTTTGAAACTATTTTCAGTTGGAGGTCCGGCCAAAATACGTAATTTAGATGGTCGAACAACCTTTTCCGTGCGTTTAGGGGTTTGACTTACACGATTGACCGTCTTGATCGAGCTCTTAACCTTGTCGAATCAAGTTGAATTTTTACCCATACATGTATTTTGTCATGACGGTCAGATTTCTGTTTCTCATGTTTGATCATCACAATCACAACATGCCTACTAATGTTGTATAACTTGTTTACCAATTGTTATGTAAATGTTCTGTTTCAAAAACAAACTATACGTAAAACCTTCAAACGCAAAAAAGTCATGAAATAAGATATGATGAGAATGGTGAAATACATCCACGGTTGAAAAATCACACTATTCCGGTAAATATTCGGTGCCGATAGTTGCGGTCAATGCAATTTTTCATTCTTTCCCCCTATGAGTAGCCCTATCTTCGGTGGTTATTTTGCGTAAAATTTTTATACGACTTGTTGCGTGTCATCGATTTAAAACTATTTTCAGTTGAAGGTCCGGCCAAAATACGTAATTTAGACGGTCGAACGACCTTTTTTGTGCGTTTAGGGGTTTGACTTACGAGATTGACCGTCCGGATCGAGCCCTTATTCTTGTCGGATCAAGTTGAATTTTTGCCCATACATGTATTTTGTCATAGTGGTCAGATCTGACGGTCGGATTTCTGTTTCTCAAGTTTGATCATCACAATCACAATGTGCCAAATGTATAAAAGTACTTTAGCCCACGAATTTCAAAGGTTAGCCGACGAATTTCAAAGGTTTAGCCGACGAATTTCAAAGGTTTAGCCGACGAATTGATTCTTAGCCGACGAGATTCTTTGCTTTAGCCGACGAAAGAATAATTTCGTCGGCTAAAGTTGTCGGGTTTAACTTGCGCTCGACAGCAGAAAAACCCTAGCCTCCTCTTCCGCCTCCTCCGCCTCCTCTCCCTCTCCCGGTCTCCCAGTCGACCTCTCCCTCTCCCGGTCTCCGCCTCTCCCTCCTCCCTCTCCCTTTCCCGGTCTCCGCCTCCTCCCTCCTCCCGGTCTCCGCCTCCTGCCTCCTCCCTCCCTCCCTCTCCCGGTCTCCAAGGTTAGGGTTTTTCTTCTTTTTTACTTTTGATTTGGAATTGATTTTTAGGCTATGTTTTATGTACTGTCTAATTTCCCTAATTTATGTTTAGGAGATAAATTATCCTCATTTTTTAAACATATGCTTTGTTGATAATGAACTTGAAGTTTGCATTCCATGATTAGGTACTGCGTTCATCGTGGGCTGGGTACGAATTTTTAAACATAAGATACAAAATACAAAATAGAAAAACCTATATCAAATCCGGATGAATATATATATATATATTTTTTTTTTTATTGAATTCATATTTTTGAATAAGTATAATTTTAAAAATATATATATTTCACATTATATTAAGTGTTTAAATTTAAGCATGAACATAATGAAAAAATATGGTTTCAAAAATATTTTTTATAGAATAAAGACAAAATAATCTAGAGCCTTAGAGTTGAGAAGGATAAGATTGAATTTTTACTTTTTCAATGTTGCCTCAGCCTTGAATTAACGAGCAACATTGAATAAGTGTATCCGCCCATGCCTCAGCCTTGATTCAAATTAATATTTTAAATAGGATGAGCGGCTATTTTAGATCGAAGAAGAGTTCGAAGGGCCAAAGGTCCGAATCGTCTGAGAGAACCTCTAGCAACCCTCAAACGTCGTTTTAGGGCCCGATGACAACCAGACGTGCGAGCCTTCTGGAGACGACACAGAGGCAGCCGGAGGTGCCCCTTTCATTGAGGCAGCTGTGGCCTCAGACCCAGAGGGGGTGTCTGCACCCCGTATGCCTGAGATACACCGGGCGCCCACTCCGGGTCTTACTTCTTCCGATAGTGGGTCATCTGGGGTACAAATGCCGCCGCCTCATCTGTTCCTTCCGCGGATGATACCAGCCTTACCTGTAGTCGATGGCTCAGGGATGCCGATTTATCCACTGCCCCCGCCAGTGGCTCCATCAGCAGCGTATCGGTTCGTGCCTTTTGATATGCCTCTTATTTCCGTGAGGGTATCATCATCGGCGACAGAGACGGAATCCGTCGCGTCCGCCGCAAGCGCCTCAAGTAATCAGTGATGAATGATTTGTTTTCTTATAATTAATAATAAAGGGTCTTCGATTTTAATAATCAATTTGGTTTATCATGTGATAGGCATCGTCGGAGCGAAACCGACAAAGAAGAAGAGAGGCCCCGTCACAGGGAAGGCTCTCGAGAAGATCGTGAATACCGTGGGGAGGATTGTCATCAATACTGACGGGGATGGCCACATAGTATCGGGCGGGAAGTCGAGGACGTACTCCGGCCGCGTGGGAGCGCTCATTAGGGATAGAGTCCCTATGTTGTGGTCAGATTGAGGCGAGGTCCCGCAGGAGGTTAAGGACATGGTCCACAAAGCGATGTCAGTGAGTTTACAAAATAATATTATGTATTACATTGTTGATTTCTCGAAAAACGAAACCAATAAACGGTTAAATGCAGGTGTGGTTTGAGGTTCTCGAGCACCTGAAGGACAGCTGGGCGGATGTTGTGCATGGGGGAATGTACGTTGGGAAGTTAATGAAAAACAAAATTGTATGTGATATTAATAATATTTCTAATATTTTTGTTGTATCTGTAGGTACAAGGAGTGGAAAAACGAGTTGCGGACTCACTAGACTACGCACGGGAACGCACGTTCTGGTACCCCTGCTGAGTTCCAGTACAGGGAGTACGAGTGGCGTTGGCTTCTGACATCAGAATTCAACAACCCTCGTAAACAGGTATTTAAAAAAATTAATTAGTTAATTTGTCATTAAGTACGTCCATTTTTAAATATTTTACTAATAATTTATTTTTTCTTTAAAGGCCGTTTCCCGGGCGAACGCTCAGAACCGGCAATGCAACACAAGGAACCATCATGGCGGTTCTAGATCATTCACTGTCTTCATGGACGAGGCGGCCAGGGAACATCCAGAAGTCAACCGGTACGTCTATACGTACGAGAAGACATATCCTGACGCCCAAGAGGATATTGTAAGTCATCTTACGTTTTAAAATTTTTAAATTTACTTATATATATGTCAAAATGTTAATTAATAATTTTTTTCCTATACATATAGGCGAAGGTGAGGGAGGCTAGTGATGAGGTGATGAGTGCTATAGTGAGGGAGACATGGCCGGACACACAGGAGGAAGAGATGTCCGAAGCCATGTCCCGGATCGACACTTCAGATCCGACGATTGGGGCGAGGATCATGGGCACAGCCTTCCCACCGAGAGCAAACAACATCTACTGCCGGGGTTTAAGAAAGAAAGGTGAGGGGGTCCTGAAGACCACTCCAGGATTTCAACGAAAGGCAACCTCGACCAGCAGCAGGACCATGTCCACGACCACCAGGACGACTCAGCTAGAGTCGGAAGTTTAGAGACTACGGGAACAACAAGCTGCTCAGGCTGCCTATAATGCCTCGCAGGCAGCCTATAATGTCGCACAGGCAGCCTATGTTGCCGAGATACATGCCATCCAGTAGGCCCAGCAGCAGCAGATGTTCCAGTACATGCAGGACTTTACAGTTGCCCAGCTTCAGGGACTTCCGGCTCCACCCATGCCTACGGCTATACCGCTACCCCAGCCGCCGCAACCTCCGCAGCAGCCCCCAGAAGCGGATATTAATTTAGACGATTTAGATTTTGTGTAGTTGATGAATTATATAGTTTTATGTGCTTATTGTTAGTTATATGGAATTGTTTTGGTGTATTTTGCAGCTTGCTTGGAATGGTAATTTAGAAATTTCGGGGGGTTTTTTTTTTTACTGGAATGGACTTATAGCCGACGAAAAACGCCTTAATTCGTCAGCTATAGGTCAGCTATAGTATTTTTATTTTTTTTTTAAAAGAAGTTTTAGCCGACGAAATACGCTTTAATTCGTCGGCCAAACCCCTATAAAGCCGACGAAATAGACTATATTTCGTCGGCTTTAGTTATTTTTATTTTTTATTACACACTTTAGCCGATGAATATCTTAAATGTTTCGTCGGCTAAAGTCTAAGAAAAAACCGACGACATGTTTTTCGTCGGCTAAACTCTAGGACTATAGCCGACGAATATCTTAAATGTTTCGTCGGCTAAAGTCTGGACTATAGCCGACGACTTCTTCATGTGTCGTCAGCTAAGATCTTAGCCGACGAATTAAGCTAACTGGCCGACGAAAATTTTTCGTCGGCTAAAGTGCTTGTCCTGGTAGTGTTGACTAAGGAATAGTTGACTTGTACCAATGCCAACCCTAACCCCCAACCCCTAAACCCAACTTTTTGTGCTTTCATTTTTTTAAAGTGCTTGTAGACAACATGTATATGTAGTATGAGTTTAATGAACAATGATTAAACTAATGTTGACTGCATCGACCGTGACCCGAACATTATTGAAAATGTCTAAATTTTGTACCATGGTCATGTTTCACTATCATGATAATATCCAATACTCAAACTTTAATTTTTTAGTTTTGGGCATTTAATTCATAACGTGCATACTAATGTGTTATAAGACATCTACTAGATTATATCTAAACGTACATCTTATAAGCCAAATGTATGAACGAAATCTAATTTGTAAAATTTGACCGTACGATATGATCAAAGTAGTTAAATATGGATACGATAGAAAGATTACCCATTTTCGATAACGTTTGGGTCTCGATCGCATGGGTCAACTTTATTTATGCCTATACTTCCTTATGATTCTCTATGGGGAACTAAACTATCGATTTGTAAAAGTGACCGAATTTTCACATGGATTACTTTCGCCAATACCAAAGGAGAGTTTGAGTTTTGATGAATCGAATATATAAGTTTTGGGCAGAGTAGATAAGAGCGTTTTCATTTTGATAATTGTGTTGACTTTTTCAAGTATTAATCAGACAACATGTATATGTAGTCTGACTTTATTGAAGAATGATCGATCTAACATTGACTGCATCGACCGAGACATAAACATTATCGAAAATGTCTAAATTTTTTACCATGGCTAGGTTTCGCTATCATGATAATATCCGATACTCAAACTTGAATATTTTTAGTTTTAGTCATTTCAATCATAACGTGCCTATTAATGTGCTATAAGACGTTTACTACATTATACCTAAACATGTATCTTTATCAGCCAACTGTATGAACGAAATCTAATTTGCAAAATTTGATCGTACGATGTGATCACATAAGTAAAATATGGATACGGCAGAAAACTTATCAATTTTCGATAAAGTTTGGGTCTCGATCGTATGAGTCAACTTTATTTACGTTTAAATTTTTCTATGGGGACCTATATAATTGGTTTATAAACATGTCTAAATTTTCTCATGGATTAGTTTCGCGGGTACTCAATGAGATTTCCAACATTCACGAATCAAAAAAATAAGTTCGGCCGGAGGAGATAAGAGCGTTTCGGTATGGATAATAGGCATATCGTTTGTTGACCAATTTCGGACCTCTTACTATCACATATTTATGTCGTCTGAGTTACACAAAGAAGAGGCGCCATAATTCGTTAAGAGCGGGAAAATTTCAAATTCGCTAAGGGTGAGAAAACTGCTTTCGCGCGCAATTGAAAATTTAAGGTTATTTTTAGACGACATATTTATGTCGTCTCAAAGTTGAGCACATTAAAACTTGTACAGGGAAGTTCGAATTGAAAATTTCAGTTTTTTTTCAGACAACATTTATTTGTCGTCTCCATAAGTAGATTAAAACAGCTGAAAACCAGATTTGGACAGCCTTCCTCACACAACACATATATGAGGTCTCAATTTTCAGCTAAAAACCTCATTTCAGGTCAATTTTTAGCTCAATTTTTAAACGACATATATTTGTCGTCTCCAGAAGTATATTAAAAGAGCTGAAAATTAGATTTGGATAGCCTTCCTCACACAACATATATATAAGGTCTTAATTTTCAGCTAAAAGTGAGAATTTCTGGGTTTCTTGACACCACACCTATATGTCGTATGATTTTTAGAAATCTAGAAAAAATGAACTAGCCTTTAAAAGTATTGAAGTAGGATGTCATTGAGACGACTTTTACATTTTATATGTCGTCTAAAAAACCACAAAAACTATCAGACGACACTTGCTTTAAATGCTGCTTTATATGTCGTGCCTCTTGTGTCGTCAGATGATGTTATTGGCATAGTGAATATTCATTTTAACTTGGTTTGTGTTTTTAGGTTGCATGTAAAGCTGAGGAGCACAAAAGAGGCAAAAAAGGAGAAATCTTGAAGGAAAAGGAATACATATGGCGCAAGGAAAAAATTCAGAAAATCTGCCAGGAATTATCAGTCAACTTCTACAGAGGATTGTGATCAGTTCACAATGATCTAGGAGATGAGCCTTATATAAACGGAAAGCTAGAAGAGTCTAGTTTCCAGAACTTTTTGCAGATCGTAAATAGCTATTTTGGAGAAAAAGTTATGACTGTTTGAGTGACCGAAGGTCAGTATTCCCGAATTTCTTATTTGGACCGGAATTTCAATTTCAAGGCCCAGACCACAACGGCGAGCCCATGGACGAAAATTGAAAGTTTTCTAACCCTAATAGCAGCTGATCATATGTTCCCTATATGTGTGAGGAGTTGGAGACGTGAAAGGGGTCGCTTTGCCGCAGAAAAACAACGTCTTTCTTCGATCTCCTTCAGAAATTCCTCTCCAAACACAAACCCTAGTTTTAGGACTTCTCTTGTCATGCCTTCTCCTTTGTAATCCTCGGTGTAGTTCCTTGTTTTAATACTCAAAGTGTAATCTAAACTTAGACCTCATGTTTTCTTTTACTATCTATTCAATTAATTTAGTTTGTTTCCATCTCTCTTATTCGTTTGTGTTCATGAGTTGGATTTTTGATTGAGTTTGTTCTTATGATCATGATACTTAGATCTGTATAGCTGAGTTGTTGGTGTAATTGATGATGTTTTTGATGATCTAAATTGTGTTTATGTGTGATTGACAACTTATGACTTGTTCTCAATCAATATGTTCCATTGTCTGTGTTAAGTCCGCGTCGGTAAACATGAACTAGAATGGTAAGGAGTTATAGGTTGCATGCTAGGATGTTTTTGAAATCCGCGTCGGTGAACTACATTCTAACATGTTCAAGTTCTTCCTCTGATCTATTTTAGATATGAAGTCTGCGTCGGTACATATCTATGATAAGTTAGAAGGGTTTTAAGTAGTTAAGTCCGCGTCGGTAAATTACTTGAAACATGGAATTTGATTCGTTTCTCCATATGCATGATTTAGGTTGTTTGGGTTGAAATTGCATAGCTAGTTGATTATATGAATCTGATTTAGTGTTTTCTTATGTGCAAAGAGACGATCACATGTATATAGTAGCTTACGTTTTTGTTTCTTTATAGTTTAGGATTTTCGTCACTCTTCTGTTCCCTGTTTTCTTTTATTTTATTTTCATACCAAACGATCTCCGAATCCCTTGAAAATTTGTACAGTTGTTCATATGTGTGTCTAACAACTGGACGGCATTGGGTGTGGCTTAGAAATTCTATACTTCATGTTATTGTCATCATTAAATCCGTATGACAGGTTTCCTTGTTTATCGTGACATTGTTCAACCCTTTGATCGAGTATGTGTTTATTCGATAAACTATTCCTCTTGCAAGTTTTCTATTGTTGATCATGAATCGGATTGATATAGATTTTTGTTTAGAGAGGGCTTGTTTGATTTGAAAGATATCTAAACGTTTATATAGTTTCACCTCATTTTAAAATAAACGCTTCTGCAAATATTTTTGAAATTTTTAATTTTTCTTTGCCTTTCGGGTTCTTAGAACCTGAGTGATGGATCCTAGCTTAAGTTTTATGAATATGCGGCACTGTAATGTGCTCGATTTGATGAGGTGCAAATCGGGGCGTTACACTACATCACATGTTTTACATTCAAGTCGTAGCTGGCTCGTTGTGCTCTTTTTCCCTTCGACCAAGTCTTTTGTTTTTACCGAAGAGGTTTTTTGTCACACCCCAATTTTCGAAGGATAAATTTCCCAAAATTTGGGCATGATATAACTCAAAAATCTTAATATCCCAAAACCTGCTCAAAAACTTCCAAATTAAACAAATACTGGAATGTAAATGTAAATAAACTCATCAACCGAGTTAAACATTACATCTTCATAATTACATCAACTTCAAAAGTCTAGTCATAACAAAGTCGCTCACATGAGCTTAAAAACAAACTGCCATAAAAAGAAATAAAATTAAAAATGCACTGAAACTAAAATCCTACATTACGCCTCCGCCTCAAACCTGCTGATTATCACCTGTAGGTCTAACCTCTACACCATGAATAGGTGCACCGGGTTGTAAAACAACAAACCCGGTAAGCTAAATAGCCCGTATGAGTAACTCCAAAAAAATATCTCAACCTAACAACACCCAAAATGAAACCGGAAATTCCTGCTTAGCACTTAGTTCAGGAATTGCCTCAACAATAAAATTCAAAGAGAGAAATTGAGAAAACATAACAATTCACTAAACAATCAATCATAAGAGAATCCTGCAAATAATGATAGTTTAGGAATTCCACTCAAAATTTACACAAATAAGAATTGAAGAATCTCCTGCATTAAGCATAATTCAGAAGATACTCAAACAAGTTAAATGACAACAATTAAGAACAAAGTTAAAACCATATTTTCAACACTTTAACAATAACATGTACCCATGAGTCCCAGATATTAATAAATACCTCTCATGACCTACAACAACAATTTATGCACCCATGGGTCCTAGATACCATAAGGTATCTCCCATGACCTACACCGACAAACGGACTAGAGCTCTATTCCTAACCGTAACCAATCACCCGGCCAAAGTCTTGAAACCCAGTTTGACTGTCCAATATCACATCACAAAATAATAATAGCGTCATAACTGTAACCAATCACCTGACTAAAGGCTTGGAACCCAGTTTGACTATCTACACACAATTTTCAAAAAGAGTAGAATCATCATAACCGCAACCAATCACCCGATTAAGGGCTTGGAACCCAGTTTGACTATCTACTTGTTTTATCTCACCTATGAGCCGTTGACGATCAAGCTCATTTAATTTTAAAAACAAACAATAGCATATTCTTTCATTCAACATCATTAAAAACACAAAAATCACATCATAAAAATTATATCCTTCCACATGGATTTATTTATATGCACAAGACATGGTTATTCCCACAAGAATAACTTATCGACAACCAAAAATACTATAATTTTATGAACCTTAAAAATAATCATATAATAATAAAACTTGTTTTATCTTACTTATGAGCCGTTGGCGATCAAGCTCATATATTTTAAAACAACCAAAAGAAATAAAATATTTTAAATTTAAAATCATCATAATCATCAACAATAATCATCATCATTTTATCAACATAAACCTTGTCATCATCACCATCAACATCATAATAATCATCACCATCATCATCCTCATCATTCAAAATCACCCTCATAATCAATATCAAAACCAACATCACAATCATCATCATAATCAACATCCAAAATAAAAAGGTCACAAGTGGACCTTGGTGAGATTTTACTCACCTAATAAGCCCGCTGCAATTTCCACAACAACAAGAGCAAGCCAAAACACCACCTCACAATTCACCTAAAAACACACAATTAAAACCTTAGTAACTAAAATACCAAAGGTTTTCACAATACCCTCAACTAACCCTTAGATCAAGAGAGGACAACTTTCCAACGTCGTCGAACTTAGAGACCTAAAATGGTTGCCTCTAATCCTCAAATCCTAACTCAAACCTAAGCCAAGCCTACACAAATAAACCTAAGTCCTAACATGCCAACCTTGCTTAAAATCTAGCCACACTACCACTGAACAAGCTCCCAGCAGTAAGGACTGGCTAACCACAGGAAACTAAGGCCGCAACTCAGCCGGACGCGCGGCCACGCGCCGCCACAGGCGGCGGCGAGTGGGCCCCACGCGCCACCCCAAACATCCGAATTTGAGAAAACTCTCAACTGCAAAGTTGAAGCTTGAAGCAAGGGGAACAACTTTCATACCTGAGGCTTCAACCAATTTTGGCCGGAACCGGCCGGAAGTTGCCCCGAAAACCCTAAACCGGAATCACACCTCACACCTGCAAAACCGGCCTCAAAACCTCAAAACTTGCTTCAATCTATGCCTAGACAAAACCAGGAGGAAGAGAGGACCAAAACTCACCAAAGGTTGCTCCTCTTCGCCGCTGCAAACGGCGGTTCCGATCGGTGACACGTCGACGGTGGCGTCGGGCCTAGCTGCACCACCTACGCCGGTTGACGGCCATGGAGACTAGCACAAACACACTTAGAAGGAAGAGAGCTTCACGTCTCACCGTTCACTACTTAAATCGTCACCGGAAAAAAAAATGGTTTCCGGCCAAGCAGCTCCGCCTGCTCCCACAGCGAGGCATCGTGGTCAACCTCACCCGCTGTGCAAAACCGTCCTAGACTTGAAGGTAGTGGTCCTACGAACTAGACAAGACCGGTGCCGTCCCAAACGGTGGCCGGACGGCTGCGTTTGGTGCCGGAGAAGACGGGAGAACACGGAAGGCTCGGGGAGGAAGGTGAGAGAAGAGAATTGGGGTTTTCTGCAAATTAGGTTTTCTAAAATAAAACCCACAACTTTTTCTATTTATACTGTTTCTACAACGGAGTCTAACTTCCTCTGACCATAACTTCCTCATACGACATCCGTTTTACGCGTGTCACATGTCTACGAACTTATATCGTCGTGCTCTACAACTTTCGTGAAGAAAGTTTCTTGAGAAACCCAAAGAATAAAAAGTCAACCAAAAGTCAACCAATCAAAAATAATAGAAACTAGCATCTAAAATTTCGAGGTATTACACTCTACCCTCCATAAAGAAATTTCGTCCTCGAAATTTTAAACACACTAGACCACACCACACCTAGAGGTAATTAATCGACTTGTGACACCCTTCCCAAAATGTAGTCACTATCACCACATGGCTAACTATACAGAAACAAGGGTTTCTAAGGATGCGAACTAGTTCACCACTCACTAAGAACTCAACCAAACCAAAAACACGCATCCCATTAGGGTCAAACCTCACCCAACACAACAAAAGATAACACGAAAACACGCACAAAAGACAAGTTACAAAAGGATTTCCCCACAGAGAAAGTCTAACACACAAGTGCAACTACATTATAAGGCACAAACGACATGACACCACCTAACGCAACCAAACAAAGATAAACAATCAACTCACCAGAATACTACTGGGTCGGAGGCAACTGCCTCTGCTGGTACCCCTGCCTGTCCTCCTGAGGCTGAGTACACTCCCTAGCAAGGTGCCCCACCTGCCCATAGCTGTAGCAAGCTTGAGTCTTTCGCTTGTTGCACTCCTTCGAAATGTGTCCCATCCCATTGCAAAGGTAGCATCTCCTAGGCTCCTCCTGTCGGATAGGTGCAGCTGGCACTGTAGCTAGAGCCTGCTAATTAGTCCGCTGCCTCTTCCCATAACCACCTCTGTGGTCCCCTGAACTGCTGCTCCCTGCTAGGGCCTTGCCCTTCCCCTGGATATCTCTCTGTCCCTCAGCCATATGCATGGCCTCCTCCTGCTCAACTGTAAGGGCACTCTCAACCGCTTCTGCTAGAGTAGCAAAACAGTGAGAAGTCACCAACTTCCGGAGCTCATGCCTCAAACCCCGAATGAACTTTCGTGCCAAATCTACTGCGCTCATCTCTCTAGCAAAACGATACAGCTGAGAAAAATGGGCCTTATAATCCCTGACACTCATTAGGCCCTGCACCAGAGCTATGAACTCATGCTCCAACTGCTCCCTCACTGTATGAGGAAAATACTTCTCTCGAAAGAGCTGAACAAACCCCTTCCAAGTCAGGGCGGTCACATCTCGAGATCTCTCTACCCCGCCCCACCATACCCGTGCCTCATCCTTGAGAAGAAACGTAGCTATACACATCTTCTCAATCTCCGTACACGTGATCATGGTGAAGTATGTCTCGATGCCCTCTATCCAATGATCAGCTACGAGGTAGTCTGTACCTCCAAGGAAGGAAGGCGCTCCTAATCTGATGATACCTTGAGCCAGCCTGGCCAGACGTAGACCATCATCTACCGCAACTAGCACTGGCACCTCCAACACCACCTCCTCCTCAAAGAAATCATCCACAGGTGGTGCCCTACCTCTGCATCTGGCCCCACCTGCCTCGCCCTACCTCGGCCTCTAGCTCTTCCTCGCAGAGGATCCATCACCTAAGAAGCAAGTAAACCTTGGTTAACTCATGCATAAAACTTAAACCAAAGTATAAGTCTAATGCAACATTTATTAACCAAGACACTAACTCAAGATGGAACACAAAGACTCAAAATCCCCTTAAGAGAGTACTTGACTCTGACATCCTATTGACCTAGAGGCGACACCTAACCCTTCACATACCCAATGACATATCAATACCGAAGAGCTTATGATGGTGATCCATTGCAGTCCGGCCATCACTCCGAAGTATTGATTATCACCAAATATGTAAACCTAGGCTCTGATACCAAACTGTCACACCCCAATTTTCGAACGATAAATTTTCAAAAATTTGGGCATGATATAACTCAAAAATCTTAATATACCAAAACCTGCTAAACAACTTCCAAACTAAACAAATACTGGAATGTAAATGTACATAAACTCATCAACCGAGTTAAACATTACATCTCCATAATTACATCAACTTCAAAAATCTAGTAATAATAAAGTCGCTCACATGAGCTTAAAAACAAACTGCCATAAAAAGAAACAAAATAAAATGCACAGAAACTAAAATCCTGCACTACGCCTCCGCCTCAAACCTGCTGATGATCACCTGCAGGTCTAACCCCTACACCATGAATAGGTGCACCGGGTTGTAAAACAACAAACCCGGTAAGCTAAATAGCCCGTATGAGTAACTCCCAAAAAATATCACAACCTAACAACACCCAAAATGAAACCGGAAATTCCTGCTTAGCACTTAGTTCAGGAATTGCCTCAACAATAAAATTCAAAGAGAGAAATTGAGAAAACATAACAATTCACTAAACAATCAATCATAAGAGAATCCTGCAAATAATGATAGTTCAGGAATTCCACTCAAAATTTACACAAATAAGAATTGAAGAATCTCTTGCATTAAGCATAATTCAGGAGATACTCAAACAAGTTAAATGACAACAATTAAGAACAAAGTTAAAACCATATTTTCAACACTTTCACAATAACATGTACCCATGAGTCCCAGATATTAATAAATACCTCATGACCTACAACAACAATTTGTGCACCCATGGGTCCTAGATACCATAAGGTATCACCCATGACCTACACCGACAGATGGACTAGAGCTCTATTCCTAACCGTAACAAATCACCCGGCCAAAGGCTTGGAACCCAGTTTGACTGTCCAATATCACATCACAAAATAATAATAGCGTCATAACTGTAACCAATCACCTGACTAAAGGCTTGGAACCTAGTTTGACTATCTACACACAATTCTCAAAAAGAGTAGAATCATCATAACCACAACCAATCACCCGATTAAGAGCTTAGAACCCAGTTTCACTATCTACTTGTTTTATCTCACCTATGAGCCGTTGACGATCAAACTCATTTATTTTTAAAAACAAACAATAGCGTATTCTTTAATTCAATATCATCCAAAACACAAAAAACACATTATAAAAATTATATCCTTCCACATGGATATATTTATATGCACAAGACATGGTTATTCCCACAAGAATAACTTATCGACAACTAAAAATACTATAATTTTATGAACCTTAAAAATAATCATATAATAATAAAACTTGTTTTATCTTACCTATGAGCCGTTGGCGATCAAGCTCATATATTTTAAAACAACCAAAAGAAATAAAATATTTTAAATTTAAAATCATCATAATCATCAACAATAATCATCATCATTTTATCAACATAAACCTTATCATCATCACCATCAACATCATAATAATCATCACCATCATCATCCTCATCATTCAAAATCACCCTCATAATCAATATCAAAACCAACATCACAATCATCATCATAATCAACATCCAAAATAAAAAGGTCACAAGTGGACCTTGGTGAGATTTTACTCACCTAATTAGCCCGCTGTAATTTCCACAACAACAAGAGCAAGTCAAAACACCACCTCACAATTCACACAATTAAAACCTTAGTAACCTTAGTAACTAAAATACCATAGGTTTTCACAATACCCTCAACTAACCCTTAGATCAAGAGAGAACGACTTTCCAAAGTCGTCGAACTTAGAGACCCAAAATGGCTGCCTCTAATCCTCAAATCCTAAGTCAAACCTCAACCAAGCCTACACAAATAAACCTAAGTCCTAACATGCCAACCTTGCTTAAAATCTAGCCACACTACCACTCAACAAGCTCCCAACAGTAAGGACTGGCTAACCACAGGAAACTAAGACCGCAACTCAGCCGGACGCGCGGCCACAGGCGGCGGCGAGTGGGCCCCACTCGCCACCCCAAACATCCGAATTTGAGAGAACTCTCAACTGCAAAGTTGAAGCTTGAAGCAAGGGGAACAACTTTCATACCTGAGGCTTCAACCAATTTTGGCCGGAACCGGCCGGAAACTGCCCCGAAAACCCTAAACCGGAATCACACCTCACACCTGCAAAACCGGCCTCAAAACCTCAAAAACTTGCTTCAATCTATGCCTAGACAAAACCAGGAGGAAGAGAGGACCAAAACTCACCTAAGGTTGCTCCTCGTCACCGCCGCAAACGGCGGTTCCGATCGGTGACGCGTCGACGGTGGTGTCGGGCCTAGCTGCACCACCTACGCCGGTTGACGGCCATGGAGACTAGCACAAACACACTTAGAAGGAAGAGAGCTTCACGTCTTACCGTTCACTGCTTAAATCGTCACCGGAAAAAAAAAATGGTTTCCGGCCAAGCAACTCGGCCTGCTCCCACAGCGAGGCGTCGTGGTCGGCCTCACCCGCCGTGCAAAACTGTCCTAGACTTGAAGGCGATGGTCCTACGAACCAGACGAGACCGGTGCCGTTCCGAACGGTGGCCGGACGGCTGCGTTTGGTGCCGGAGAAGACGGGAGAACACGGAAGGCTCGGGGAGGAAGGAGAGAGAAGAGAGTTGGGGTTTTCTACAAATTAGGTTTTCTAAAATAAAACCCACAACTTTTTCTATTTATACTTTTTCCACAACGGAGTCTAACTTCCTCTGACCATAACTTCCTCATACGATATCCGTTTTACGCGTGTCACGTGTCTACGAACTCATATCATCGTGCTCTACAACTTTCGTGAAGAAAGTTTCTTGAGAAACCCAAAGAATAAAAAGTCAACCAAAAAGTCAACCATTCAAAAATAATAGAAACTAGCATCTAAAATTCCGAGGTATTACATTTTTGTTTTATTTGGCAAGGTTTTTACAGAGGCAACGTTCATGCGCCATGTGATTATGGTACGCGACACAAGGGGGAGTGTTGAAGGAATTTACATTCCTATCCTTGATGATGTGTCTTGACCGAATCTTCTCCTTATTAGACTAGAATATCTCTTAGATATCTATCCTTGATTTACATGGATTCTCTATGTAATGCCTATATAAAGGCCAATCTATCAATGAATGAGTAGACATTTGTTCTCGTATTCACGTACTCTTTATCAAAATTATAATTTTAGAAAAAGATTTAGAGAATGAACATGAATCTCTAAAATAGAAAATCTATTGGAGTTGTAGAAAGAAAATTGTTTATAACTTTGACTTTTGTTTCCTTATAATACAGAAATTATAGAGATGCTGTTGGAGAGTCTCTAATTCTTCCAATAATATCTTTGCTGAAAATCCTAGCTAATTGATATTTAGTCTTCAATAATCCATTAACAGATAACTATTTTGTTTATTTCCTTCCTCTTTGCAAACTAAGATATTTATCTCCTACTTTTTCTCGCAAGATTTTCTCTTGGCAATATCTTTTTTGATCTTATCCCCTTTCCACGACAACAAGGTAATTTTGGGCCTAGGGTTTCTTCGTTGACGTCAAGATTTGATCTATGGGCCACCATTGGTATAATTCTTAGGTCAGGCTTCTCATAAGCCATCTCGATGTATGTAACGCCAACTCTTGTATTCCTGAACATTCTTGAACAATCTTGAGTCATCTTAACGCCACAACATCCCCTAGTCTTCCCCCAGCATCCTAGTATCATCAGGATTTCTAATTCCAACAGGTATCCTAATCCATGTAAGACTTCTTTTTCATAACGTTATGGAACATTCTCGAGCTCTCCTGATGTGACAAGGGCTCCTAGAAATGTTAGGACTCCTTATAATAAGATTAAAAAAAACATATTGGCCAAAAATAACAAGATTGGAAATGCATCACGAAAAAAAAAAAAATTGAAAAGGCGTCGTTTCTCCATTTTCTTTTCACTTTGTGTCATTATTTTCATTGCAGGGACGACCTTGTGTGTTTAGCAGCTCCTAGGCGAAAGACCAGACGTTTTGTTGCCACCTAGGTGTCGCCTTTTAGAGATGCTTCAATTTTTCTATTGATCTTAAAAAAATTAACAACTAAAGAAAGAGACATATGCTGAAGAAGTTTTCGTTCTAAATTAGATATACATATCAACTTTCTTCAACTAGGTAGTGCCTAGATTTTTTTTGAACTCATGAACATTATGAACAGTCTGTGGGCCATAGAAACCCAACTAATATCTGGGTTCAGCCAATTATCACATGAGAGCAATCAGACCTTGCTGGCCCAAAATTTTTCATCTTGTAAGCCCGCAATTATATAACTAATTTGTACCTGTCGGGTAATTCAGGTATTGCCGCTACAATATTGGGATGATTGCTGAGTTGCCCAAAATCATACTCATTAAGCACTGCTAAAATTTCTTTCCTCGTCCATCTTCTGGGAGGCACACCGTTTTCTATGGTCCCATCAAATGCCTGTGCATCAAGCCGCCATTCGTGATCATATGGAAGGAGAGTACGGTGACCCAATTTGCATATCTTGTTGCAATGACTGCTGCTCCCCTCATCGCTAAGGCACTCTAGACAAGCCTTCTATCCCCTAACAACGTTGCCCGACAACATCCCACGGGCAGGAAAATCACTGATGGTATCAACAACCATGACATGCATCTGGAACATCTAGTGCATGTACTTGTCATAAGTGGGATGACCAACGTCCCACAAAAATTTAAGCTCTTCAATCAAATGTCTCAAATACACATCGAGACACTTCCCTGGATAACCGGGCCCCGGAATCAACAAACTCAACATATTGTATTCCTTCTTCATGCACATCCATGGAGGAAGGTTGTACGGTACCAAAATCACCGGCCATACATTATATTGAAGACTCATGTTGCCAAAAGGGTTGAACCCGTCGGATGAGAGCCTGAGCCTCACATTTCGGACCTCTAACGCAAAATGAGGAAACTCCCTGTCTATATGCTTCCAAGCCTCCCCGTCAGCAGGGTGTATAAGAGTATCTTCGTCATGCAATTCCCTATCAGCGTGCCATCTCATAGCTTCGGCCGTGTGTGAAGATATGTACAACCGCTCCAACCTATCCCTCAAAGGGAAATACCGAAGTACCTTCACAGGTTTCCTGTTGCCTGCAGGAGTCAGCTTATACCTGTCAGTGTGACATACCGGACATGCGTCAAGGCCACCAAGGTCATTCCCTTCTGAATCTTTACCCCAGAAGAGAACGCAGTCATATCTGCATGCATGGATCTTGATGTAGGAAAGTCCAAGATCTTTCAGGATACATCGGACCTTATGATGAGTGGTAGAAAGACGATGACTGTGGGGCAGCATCGAAGCAGTGTACTGTAGATAATCATCAACAGCTTTCACAGTCGATTTTGTCTCAACTTTAATCTTCATTACGTCCATCACACTTTCAAGAACGGTCTTCTGACAACCGGGGTACACAGGGGTCTGTTGGAAAGCAAGCAGTTTGTTGTACTTGTCAATACCAGCAATGTTGACAGTTCTAGGGAAGGGCTGCACCGGGTCAGACATATACTGTCCTTGAGCGCATACACCGCTCTCATAAGGAACATGTCGTTGATAG
>NC_020492.1:27553519-27557047 GCF_000184155.1 Fragaria vesca subsp. vesca | reverse complement strand
GAGCCTATGGTGTGGTTCATTTNTGTGAGTAATTGATTCTTTCATGAGGTTTATATTTGTTCTACTATGCTTTTGTTCATATAAATGCAAGCTTTCTGATTCTATCTTGCATACTTACTGAGTGATTTAGCTAGAAAATCTGAGTGAAAAATGAGTGCATACCTTGTGAGAATGAATCATACTTGTTTGAAACATGCTGAGCTTAAATATCACCATTGTTCTATCAGGTTCTACATGTAAGTATGTGATCTATGCATGGCAATTAGCTTCTGAAACTTCATGGAATGATTCTTGATTGAGTGCTAATTTTGATGCCATGAGATTGGAGATTCTGAGACAATATGTTATGGGCAATAGAGTTGTTTGTTTGTTAAGTTTTGTAGTGTATAGTTTCTGGTTTGAGTGTATTGAGTCTTTTGTTTGATTTTGCTAAGGGACTAGCAAAAGCTAAGTGTGGGGGACTGTGGAATACCGTCGTCTGATAGCTTATCAGACGCCCTCAGACGACATATGTTTTTTGGTCAGACAACGGTGTTTAACTGTCGTCTGATGATGTTTTTGGCATAGTGATTGTTAAAGGAATTACATAGCTAAATAGGGTTGGAAATACATTAAGAACGTTGCATAAAATGCACCTCTCAAATTCCCCCACACTTAGCTTTTGCTAGTCCCTTACCAAAATCAAACAAAAGACTCAGTACACACAAACCAAAAATTACATACTACAAAACTCAACAAACAAACAACTCTATTGCCCATAACATATTGTCTCAGAATCTCCAACCTCATGGCATCAAAATTTCCAATCAATCAAGAATCATTCCATGAAGTTTCAAAAGCTAATTGCCATGCATAGATCACATATTTATATGTAGGACCTGATAGAACAACGGTGATATTTAAGCTCAGCATGTTTCAAACAAGTATAATTCAATCTCACAAGGTATGCACTAATTTTTCACTCAGATTTTCTGGCTAAATCACTCAATAAGTACGCAAGATAGAATCATAAAGCTTGCATTTTATATGAACAAAAGCACAATAGAGCAAATATAAACTTCATGAAAGAATCAATTACTCACACAAATAAACCATACCATAGGCTCAACTCTTGGGACAAACTCCACAGATCAAGGTTTACTCATCTTTTAGATCAAAATGAACTTTATAAGTTATTAATGGGGTTGGGCTAGGGGTATGAGTTGAAGAGTAAGGAATTGCAAAAATTCCTAAGGACCTAGCAGAACATTATAACACGCCTTATGTCGCCAAATTAAAGCAAGGGCCAAATGTCATCTTGTTGGGACTTTCGTCATTCTAAACACCTTCAAACATTGTGAAAAAGAACAGAGGCCAAATATTATGTTTTTGGGCCTTCCATTTACAACCAAAACTCCCATTTCACAACACAAAGACAATGTTATTTTTTTTTTCCTTTTCTTTTTTTTTTCTTTGCCGGAATTTTGTTTTGTTTTCTTTTTGTTTTTTTCACGGCATATTCTTTTCTTTTTTAGTGCGGCTATTGAGACCTCTAAATTTACTCAGTATACCTCTTATGCTCTTTACACCTCCTTTTTAATTTTAACTCCAAGCATTTGCTCAATGGACCTCCTTTTAAATTCCTAAAATAACCTTAAATATGTTATTCACATATATCTTGATAATTTACTCATTATGCCTCTTATTTATTCTCTAGACCTCTCATTTTTTTAATTTTTTTCTTTTTGCTTGCTATCATCGAGACATCTATTCCTTGATTTTTTTTTCGTTCAAACCTCTTTCACGACCTCAATTCCATGATATTTTTTATTTCACATAGAATGTCACCAAACCTCCATTATTTGATCAATTTGTAAGAAAAAAATTTCAATGACGTCAATTTTTCTCTTAAAAATCAAATAACATAAAGTATTGGGCTTCAAAAACTTATATTTACTAGCCCAGTACCGTCTCTCCTTATAAGTGAGAGGTCGTGAGTTCGACTCACAGCAGACTCGTTGTAGCATATTAGTTGTTTATCTGATAAAAATAACATAAATTAGCTTTTCTTTTTTTATTTTACTTGTGCTAAACAACGATCAAGGATAACAATTGTGTCACATCCCGACTCTTAAATTTTTACCTTATTTGCTAGCTTGGTATAATAAGAGTTTTACCGTTTTCGTTAATGAGTTTATAGTTTAAATAGTCCCTAGAGGGGTTTTGAGGGACGATTATCGGAGGAAATATTCGTAGGAGGAAATTGTGACGACGGTAAAAATGGTAAATTTTAGCTAGTAAAAGGTAATTTCTATTAGGGTATTATTTTTCGGGGTGTTTTATTTTGGAGTTGGGTTGGTATAAGGGTGTTGGACCGGGTTGGTGGAGGCCCAAGTCCTATTTTTTTTTTCTCTTCTCTCTTCTTCTTCTTCTCTCCCTCCCGACCTCTCTCCCGAGCTCTCCCGCTGCCGGATCTTCTCGCCGTCCGCTCGTCGCTGTCCGGCCACCGCAGCCCGCCGCACTGGTCCCGTTCGGTCGGCCTTCAACCCAACCACCTCCCTAGACCGGTGGCAGCCCCTCTAGCGCCGCTGTGAGGGAGTTCTCTCCCCCAAAAGCCCTGGCTGCCGTGGTGGTTTCCTCGCCGGAGCTCCCTCCTCCGGCCACCAAAGCCGGCGATCCTTGGCTCAAAAGAAAGCTCTCCTCCCGTGCAGCAACCCCTCCAAAGGGCTCACTCTCTCTTGAGCTAGGTAAGGAGAAATGTGGAGTTGAATTTTCTAGGGCTTTTAGGATGTTTTTGCTCGATTGACCTAGTTAGGCTTGGAATTGATGTTTGTGCTAGTTAGGAAAGTTGTAGAGGGGGTTGAGAGGAAGATTGACACGACCCACCCCGAAATTCACCCTGAAACCCGGAGTAAGTCGTGCGGGGACCACCTCCAAGGAAAATTTACTGAAAAGATTAAGAAAATCTCCCTTGCAGATGGACAACCCTAACTCGAAAATTTCATATTACACTCTTAATTTAACGCTTCTGAATATCACATAATATACAAAAATTCTAAAGTATTCAGAGCTACTAAACACAAGCGGAAGCAAGAAAACACGAGTAGGTTGAACAGGTAACCTACTGATGAAAACTGGCCGAAAAGCGGGTGACTATGCCTAGTCTCCTACTAGATCCAACCCGAACTCTGCAGACTGGGCAATTTAAAACGAAGGGCCCAGGGGAAAACATTTAATAACGTTAGAGTGAGTGGACAAAAATAAATTAATAAATAAAATATTTATGTTTCCCCAAATTAATTTCTAAGGAAAAATCGAATGCATGCCGCAAGCGATAAAACCTTTATCCCATAAAATATCGAGCCTCTCAGACTCTATAATATATGTATGTATTTACACTCGTCCATACTCCCTATATAAATTCATGGGTCTATATAGGGCTACTACGCTCGCGTCCAACGCTCACGTCACGCCTTAATGCGGTGCTACACTACGCCATCAAGGTGGACAGACGGGTGTATAAATATGTGCCCATACCCCTACTATGAA
>NC_020492.1:27545228-27553499 GCF_000184155.1 Fragaria vesca subsp. vesca | reverse complement strand
ATCTGGGGTCTCGTCTGCTCGAGCCTCTTCACGTCCTGTTCCAAATATAATATTAATTTCCCAACCAATATCCAATATTTAATCAAAATAGGCAAAATTACCCGAGAGCCATAATTACGCTCATTATTGCCTAACTTCGATATTCTTACATCGGACGATCCGAACTTAAATATCATACTCCACAGTCGTAAATACAACCTCTCCAAAATACGACTTAAATCCAACGGCCGGATTCTACATTAATTACCCGCCAAAAATACCACACTTCGGAAATTCATAAACCTATCCAAAACTCATCCAAAAATTCTATAACTCACTTCAATAAACTCCCCTTAATATTCCAAATTTAACAACATTAAAATCTCCCAACCGGCGGCGGCCGGAGGTCAATTCCGGTGACCTCCAAAACCTATGAAATTTTAACAGCATCTTCTTCTCATCAAGCTCTACAACTTTCATAACTAGCACAAACACCAATTCCAAGCCTAACTAGGGCAATCGACTAAAAACATCAAAAACACCATAAAACTTCCACTTCAAATTTCTCCTTACCTAGCTCAAGAGGGAGTGAGTCCTTTTAGGGCAAGGTTGCTGGGTTGGAGGGCTACAAAACCATACCAAGCTTGCCCGGATTGGTGGCCGGAGGAGGAAGTTCCGGCGAAAAAACCAATTCGGCAGTCGAAGCTTTCGGGCGGCACCGCTCACTCACGGCGGCGCTAGGGCTCCTCTCACCGGTCCAGGAAGGTTGCTGGGTGGGAGACCGATCGATTGGGACCGGTGTGGCGGTCTGGGGCGGCCGGACGGCGGCGGACGGCGGTGGAGAACTTTCCGGGTGGAGAAAGGAGAAAACCGGGTGGGAAGAGAAGAAAAATCGGGAGGGAGAGAGAAAGGAAGAAGAAATGGGTTGGGCTCGGCCCAGCCGACCCAACATTCCTTTTAACCCAAATTTCCAAAATTCAACACCCCGAAAAATAATACCCGAATAAAAATTACCTTTTACTAGCTAAAATTTACCATTTTTACCGTAGTCGTATTTTCCTCATACGAATAATCCTCCGCACATAATCGTCCCCGAAACCCCTCTAGGGACCAATTAAACTATTTACTCAATGATCGAGACGGTAAAATTCTTATTATAATCACGCTAGTAAATAAGGTAAAAATATAAGGGTCGGGATGTGACAAAGATGCTGTCAAAATTTCATTGGCATTGGAGGTCGCCGGAGTCGGCCTCCGGCCGCCGCTGCCTGCGGAGCTGGCGGCGCCACCGTTGTTGTTTGGGAGATTTTTATGGTTTTAAATGTGGAATATTAAGGGGAGTTTATTGATGTGAATTATGAAATTTTTGGAGGAGTTTTGGACGGGTTTGTGATTTTCCGAAGTTTGGTATTTTTGGCGGTTAATTAATGTAGAATCCGGCCGTAGGATTTAAGTCGTTGTTCTGGGGAGGTTGTATTTACGGCTGCCGTTTATGGTATTAAAGTTTGGATCGTTTCAATTTAGGAATATCGAAGTTAGGCAATGATGAGCGTGGTTATGGCTCTCGTTTAATTTTGCCTATTTTGTTTAATACTTGGATTTTTAGTTGGGAAATTAATTTTACATTTGGAAACAGGACGTAAGGAGGCTCAAGCAGAAGAGACATCGGATCGACGTCAAGCTTAGGCCTAAAGTTGTGAGTGGACTTTTGTTTTAAAATATATGCGTGCGGTGATTCTATATCAAATGATTGATTTTATTGAATATCAATTTGTGGAATTGTTTATTTTCGTGAAGTCATTTTCAAAAGTAAATGTTCTCATTTTTAATGGCTATCGTGTTATTTGGAAAGTTACCGAAAATGAGATTTTCGGTGGATATGTATATGGATGATTATGAGAATAGTATGTATATAAAGAAATGCTAACTAGCTATACGTGCTTTTCCACCATAATGAGGTAAAATTCCATTATGGTGCGACGTGAGCATTAGACGCAATCGTCGTAGCCTTATATAAATATAAGAATTTATATAAGGGATATGCACGTATATATATACATCGTCTTTTCCATCATAATGAGGTAAAATTTCATTATGGTGCGACGTGAGCGTTAGACGCAAGCGTTGTAGCCTTGTGTGAATTTCTATTTGTCTTTGTTGTTTCAAGAAAATTCATACAAGGGATATGACGAGTGTAATACATACATATTTTTATTTTAGCCTGAGAGGTATTTTATTGAGTTTTGGAGACTGGCCGGAGCAAATCATGAAATTGTCAGTTTTTGTGTTGAGCGTTTTTGAGCTGTCTCATGCAGCATATTTTCTATGAAAATGTAAATTGGGAAAGCATAAATATTTTCATTAAATTTCTTTTTTTGTCCACTCATTCTAACGGTTTCAAATGTATTCCCCTGGGCCATTCGTTTTAAAAATGCCCAGCTTGCAGGTTAGCATACTTGAGGTCGGGCGTACATGGAGATGAGGCATAGTCATCATATAGCTTCCGCTTGTCAATTTATTATGTTTCCTTTCTTCCTATTATAGTTGCTCTGAACCTATAAATGGTTGAATATGGGATTTGTGTAGATATTTAAATAATTTGGGAGATGTTGTGTTGGGGAGCATGAAGGCTCCAAGAGTAGAGGGTTCTAGATGGATTCTTTTGAAGTGTATGCAGGTATTATTAGGAAGGGTTGTCCATTTTCAAGGGAGGTTATGCCGATTTTTCGGTAAACTTTCCTTAGAGGTGGTCCCCGCATGATTTACTTCGGGTTTCAGGGTGAAATTCGGGGTGGGTCCTGACAAATTGTATACTATGTATGTTCTTTTTTTCCTCTATTTTATGTACATGAAATTATTTCAATATTATTTAATTTGTCACCATCGATTTGTTTTTTCATATATATATATATATATATGCTTTCACCTTGAATATATATGCTTTCAACATGTATAATAGTAGAAAATTTTATGTCACACAGTCGATATTGATTATAGTTCTAGCTCTAATTAAATATATAATATGTAGTAAAATTTAAAAAATAGTAAATTTGAAATGAAAAATATATAAAGAAAATAATAAAGAATACAATCAATTAATTATTAAATTGGAAAGTCTACAAAGAATAAATATACTTCTTTTCATATGATTATTGTCCTTAATAGTTATTATGTAAGAGGAGATAATTGTCATTCAATAACTCATAACAAAGGGAGGTCAAGTGAGCAAATTTGGATGTCCCAATAGCCGCACTCTTTCTTTTTAGAACAATGACATTTCAGAAACTCCTTCTCCCACACTTGCTCTTCATTGTCACCTCAAGTAGTCTTCAAACAAAATGCTCTACTAGGCCCAAAGGACAAATATAGAGATATCACTGTACTAAGCTCAAGTAAAGAATACAAAGGTGATGAAAGAAAGGCTTAACGTGGGCTCAAAAGGGTTCAAACTAAGGGGTGTGCAACGCACACAAATAGGGACACAAGTTTATTTGGCATTGGTGATCATCCTAAAAAGTTCTATTTATCCTTTCCAAAATCAGAGCGTTTTATGATTAAAAGTTTCGAAAGTCCACAAGAGTGAGTTCTAGTCATCTAGAGTTCATTAAAAGCTATGGTGAGCAATCAATCAAACTAAAAGAATAATGAGGTTTTCGAAAAATTATAGCCAAGAAAACGAATCAGAATATTTCAATTATCACTTAGAAAGAATGACACAAATATAGGCTCAAGAGCTCACATTTAGGGTTTATATGAATTACAACTTGTCTTAGCATGCTCATTTCTGTACCAGAGATTCAAATCATATCCACTACATTTCACATGATTTCTATTCATTTCAATTAACAACCGAATATCAGTTAGAAATCATCTTGTGATCTTATCCATAATTTCAGAGATTATCACTCATCATAGACAGTTAAGGGCTCTTAAGACTTAAAAACAAAACAAAAGACTAAATTTTTTTTATTATTATTATTTTTCAATAAAAGACACAAAAAGATGTAAATCCTCCCCCCCCCCCCCCAACACTTAAAACCAACATTGTCCACAATGTAACAACACAAGATTAAGCATAGAATCAAAGTATAGGAAGAAAGAGTCACGAAAAACAAACAAAGCACACAAAAACAGAAATAAAGAAGAGAGAAGAAAGCAAATCTGTGTTGAATTAGTCCTCCCAAGCAGCGCTTAATGTTTAGAGTCTTTCAAAGTTGGGATTCGGAACGGTGCTAGGTGGAAGCTTTCCACATTCAATTATTCTTCCCATGAAGTCCAGGACTTGTCCCATTTGCTTCTTGAGCTCCGCTATGTCCTTACCATGACTTTGTTGTCCTACAACAAGTGCTTGAGTAGAAGTTGTCAAAGTTTGTTGCCCTTGAAAAAGAGCTTCAAGTATTTTATCATAAGAAGCGTTAGCAGCATTATGAGGAACATAGTTATTATTCGGAACAAAGGTTTGAGGAACCTGAGGCCTCTGATGGAAGCCTTGAGGACGTGGAAAGAGTCCACTATATGGTTGAGGTTATTGCACATTCTCTCTGTTGCTCCATCGAAAGTTGGGTGGTCCCTAAGTCTTGGATTGTAAGTGTTGGAGAAGGGATTGTAACATTGCGGCGATCCCAAAGCATTTAATGATTCCCATCTTCCATTCTCAATCAACTGAGGACACTGATCAATCACACGTCCTTGCATAGAGCAAACTCCACATGCCTTAGCTTCTTCTTGACCTTTTACCTGTAAGACCTGAAACAACAAAGTATTCATGTTATTCAATTTTTCCTCAAGTGTTAGACGATACCTGATTTACCCTCCAAGAAGAGGATAATGGATTGTTGATAGTTGAGAGTTGCTTAGCCACTTCTGGTGTCTTATCCAAGAAAGAACCTCCCGCAGAAGCATCCAAAAGTTCTCTTTACGTTAGTGAGAAGTCCCTCATAGAAGTACGAGAGCAGGTTATTTTTTGACATTCCATGGTCAGGGCATGACGCCACTAGAGCCTTAAACCTCTCATAATAGGTGCAATATGATTCATCAACCTTTTGTTATATGCCAGTAATCTGCTTCCTAGGGATAGTTATCCTTGATGCTGGAAAGAACTTTGTGAGAAACTCTCTAACCATCTTATCCCAAAAGTCAATATGGCCAGATGGAAGCTCAAATAACCATGTTTTCGCCCTATCTTCAAGAGAGAAAGGAAATGCCTTCAATTTCAGAATTTGAATGTCTGCTCCTTTTGGGCACATACTGGTGCATACGAACTAGAACAACTTCAGATGATTGTTGGGGCCCTCATTTTTAAGCCCGTGGACCTTGGGGAGGTGGTGTAAGAAACCACTCTTCAATTCAAACTCTGCCTCTTTGCTTGTAGCTGGATTTGGGTAAGTGATGCACGTTGGAGCAACTACTCCTTGAGTTGTTGACGAGAGTTGCCTGATAGTTGCCATGGATCTTTCTTCAAGGTGTGGTACTTCTTCCTCAAAGATTTCCTCCTCGTCGTCTGAGAGATGTGATGAACTAGCTTCTGAGTGAACTTCTTCGTTTTCCTCTACTCTAGTTGTAGATGCACTTGCTTCCTTTAACTTCTTGTTCTTTCGAGTAGTCCTCTCTATCTCAGGATCAAAGAGAAGTTCACTTGTCGGTTTCGCCCTTATATGCATAAACCTACGAGTTCCTGTATCAAAAACAACTAAGTTGGTCTTTAAGAATTCACATGAAATGCATGTATATAAATGATAACACAATTATTTACTAAATGAAAAACAAATATATCATGTATATACAACAATAAAGAACACTTATTTAGCTAAGGATTTTTCAATCCCCAGCAATGGCGCCATTTTGACTAGTGCAAACCTGCATCAAATAAACCTTTTTTATCGTTAGTAACAGAAGGTAAATAAGGGTATCGTATAGGACCGGGGATTGAGGATACTTTGCAAAACAAAGCATTATTAAAACACAACAAATATTAACAAGTAATAAAACCTTTAAACAATTTACAAAAGTAACTACTATTCCTAACGAATAGAAGTCGAAAACCTAATTAAAAATCTAATCTAAACTACTCAGAAAAATATGAAAATTTACAGAGATATATTAGACACACATATGAACAACTGTACAAATTTTCAGGGGATTCAGAGATATTTTGATATGAATATAAAATAAAAGAAAACAGGGAACAGAAGAGTGACAAAAATCCTAAACTATAAAGAAACAAAAACCTAAGCTACTATATACATGTGATCGTCTCTTTGCACATAAGAAAACACTAAATCAGATTCATATAATCAAGTAGCTATGCAATTTCAACCCTAACAACCTAAATCATGCATATGGAAAAACGAATCAAATTTCATGTTTCAAGTAATTTACCGACGCGGACTTAACTACTTAAAACCCTTCTAACTTCTCATAGATATGTACTGACGCAGACTTCATATCTAAAACAGATCAGAGGAAGAACTTGAACATGTTAGAATGTAGTTCACCGACGCGGACTTCAAAAACATCCTAGCATGCAACCTATAACTCCTTACCATTCTAGTTCATGTTTACCGACGCGGACTTAACACAAACAATGACACATATTGATTGAGAACAAGTCATAAGTTGTCAATCACACATAAACACAATTTAGATCATCAAAAGCATCATCAATTACACCAACAACTCAACTATACAGATCTAATTATCATCATAAGAACAAACTCAATCAAAAATCCAACTCATGAACACAAACGAATAAGAGAGATGGAAACAAACTAAATTAATTGAATAGATAGTAAAAGAAAACATGAGGTCTAAGTTTAGATTAAACTTTGAGTATTGAAACAAGGAACTACACCGAGGATTACAAAGGAGAAGGCACGGCAAGAGAAGTCCTAAAACTAGGGTTTGTGTTTGGAGAGGAATTTTTGAAGGAGAAGAAAGACGTTGTTTTTCTGCAGTAAAGAGCGACCCCTTTCACGTCTCCAACTCCTCATACATATAGGGAACGTATGATCAGCTGCTATTAGGGTTAGAGAACCTTCAATTTTCGTCCATGGGCTCGCCGTTGTGGTCTGGGCCTTGAAATTGAAGTTCCGGTCCAAATCAGAAATTCGGGAAGACTGACCTTCAGTCACTCAAATGGTCATAACTTCTCCAAAATAGCTATTGATGATCTGTGAAAAGTTCTGGAAACTAGACTCTTCTAGCTTTCCGTTGATATGAGGATCATCTCCTGGATCATTGTGAGCTGATCACAATCCTCTGTCAAAGTTGACTGATAATTCCTGGCAGATTTTCTGATTTCTTTCCTTGCGCCATATGGATTCCTTTTCCTTCAAGATTTCTCCTCTTTTGCCTCTTTTGTGCTCCTCAGCTTTATTTGCAACCTAAAAACACAAACTAAGTTAAAATGAATATTGTTAAAGGAATTACATAGCTAAATAGGGTCGAAAATGCATTAAGAACGTTGCATAAAATGCACCTATCAGATAGCAGAGGACGAACACAAAGAGAGCAGAAGAGAGATGGAGTTGAACACACGCATATGTCGTCCTTCCATAAGTACCACTGATCTCTTGGCTTAGGTGGAGTGGTGCTTTGTAATACCCCGGAAATTTGATATTAGTTTCTAATTTTATTTAGGAATTTTTGAGTTAGAAGTTAGTGTGTTTTGAAGTTCGAAGGAAGAGCGGAAGGGTTCGGATGCGTAAATTGCCTGAACCGGTTTTATAGTTCTGAAGGGTCAAGAGTTGACTTTCTAATCCGTTGGGTTTCTCAAGAAACTTCCTTCACGAAAGTTGTAGAGCACGACAATACGAGTTCGTAGACACGTGGCACGCGTAAAACGGACTTCGTATGAGAAAGTTATGGTCAGCAGAAGTTGTGGCTTTTCGGGAATATTTAGGTTAAATAGGAAAATTTCGTTTTGGGTTCTCTTATTTTTCAGAATTCCTTTTCTTCCCCTTTCTTCTCTCTCCCCGACCCCGAGAGAACCCAAGCTTCCCAGCTGACCCGACCAGGACCCGGTTGACCCGACCCGGATTTTCCGGCCATCTCCGGCCGACCCAGGCGACGGCACCGGTCGGAGTCGCTTCTCCTTGGCGGCGCAATCTTCCCTGTGTTGGTGGATGAGGATGACCCGAGCTGAGCTGTGCAAGCCGAGCGCCACAGTGAGGGCGGGCGACCCGGTTTGCAACCCGATCGGATTCCTACCTCCGGCGGCGGCGACGCAGCTTGGAAACGGTCGGGATATGAAGTGTTGGACGTCCTCGTTCGATCCCTGGTGGTGTTGAAGCT
>NC_020492.1:27532437-27543277 GCF_000184155.1 Fragaria vesca subsp. vesca | reverse complement strand
CCATGGGTCCCAGATACCCATGTACATAAATTGTGTTGTAGGTCATGAGAGGTATTTATCAATATCTGGGACTCATGGGTACATGTGTTTGTAAGAGTATTGGTTATGTGGTTTTTAACCTTGTTCTTAATTGTTGTCGATGAAATTCTTTGTTTTGAGTATCTCCTGAACTATGCTTAATGCAGGAGATTCTCCAATTTAATTGTGTGATTTTGAGTGAAATTCCTGAACTATCCTGTTTGCAGGATTCACTTATGATTTTATTGTTTTGTAGTGATTCCTGAACTAAGTTCTAAAGCAGGAATTGCCGGTTTTATCTTATGTGGTGTTAGAGATGTTAAGTAAATTTTGAGAATTACTCATACGAGCTTTTTAGCTTACCGGGTTTGTTGTTTACAACCCGGTGCACCAATTCATGGTGTAGGGGTTAGACTTGCAGGTGTTGATCAACAGGGTTGAGGCAGAGGCATAGTGGCTGGGGTTTAGATGATGTACATTTTATTTGTATATTATGTAAGTTGTTTTAAGCTCGTGTGAGCATCTTCTTTTTACTAGACTTTTGAAGTTGTAAATAAAGAGATGTAATGTTTAACTCAGTCGATGAGTTTTGTTGACATTTACATTTCCAACATTTAAGTTTAGTAGGGATTTGTTGAGCAGGTCATGTAGTCTTATTTGTGAGTTATATCATGCCCAAATTTTTGAAATTTATCCTTCGAAAATTGGGGCGTGACATGCTTGCAAAAGATCAGAAATAGGAGAGGGAGAGGAGGAAGACGATGAAACAATAGAAAAGATTTTGAGAGGTTGGTATTAGTTTGTCGTTAAACGACAACCAACAAAGGGATAAGTAAATTGGTCTTGGGCTTTTTTTCCTTTAACTAAACTTGGGTTCAAAAACATAAATGGGCTGGTCTAAAAATTTTATAATTGTATATAAGTATTAACACCCAAATACCTAATACGTTTATGGATATAAATTAATACTAAGTAAAAATAAATAATATTCACTATATCTTATTTTAAAAAGGATTAATTTTAGTTTACCCTCATCAACTTTAGGTCGATCATCATGTTAATCCTTCTTCTTTCAATTTCATCAAAAACACCCCTCAACTCCTAATTTTCATCAGCCGCGCATGTCCAAACCTCAAATCTCCATCCAATTCCTATGTCAAGTGATGACTTGATATCAAGAAGAAAGAAAAAAGGAAAAATAGACAAATTGCATTCAATCCTATCAAAATCACTAAGGTTAGGGGGTTGTGATGAGAACGAAGATGTGTATCGATATGGGGGAAAAATGGTCTGAAAGGTAACTTTCAGAATTTGACTTTTTTCTTGATATCAAGTCATCACTTGACAGAGGAATTGGATGGAGATTGGAGGTTTGGACATGCGCAGCTGATGAAAATTGGGAGTTGGGTGTTTTTGATGAAATTGAAAGAAGAAGGACTAACATGATGATCGACCTAAAGTTGATGAGGGTAAACTGAAATAAGTCCTTTTAAAAATACAGGTTGTCACAATAATAATGGGGGAAGGTTATATGCAACCAAGGTCACAGGCCAACAACTATATTGGGAATTACGATCACCAAACGGATTAAATCCATGTACTGAAAGACCAAGTCTAAGATTACAAGGATCTTTTGAAAATGAAGGCCACTTGCTATCAACCTTTTTTCATGCAAGTGAGTCAACTGGATGATGCATTTTCCCATCTTGACTTATGTGAGTGTGATGCCATGTAAGCTGCTCAGCTTTTTCAGAATCTTTAAACATTCTTCTAAATCTCAGGATAATAGAAAAATATCTCAACACCTTCGCAGGGACCCCTTCCTCAATCTTTTGTGTGTGCTTATTAACTTTCTATCGAGAAGCACCACAAGTAGGACAAGTCTCCACTTTCTCTAGTTTCTTTCTAAATAAACAACAATCATTAACACAAGCATGAATCTTCTCATATCATAGCCTAGATCAAATGCTTTGAGAAATTTTTTTATTGAAGATAAAGAACTAGGAAGTATGTTATCTGGAGGTAGCAAACTACAAACCATCTCTATTTGTTCTTCGTAGCCATCGTTAGTTAAACTATTTTTTGCCTTAAACTTGTAAAACATCACTGTTGCTGACATCTTTGTGGAAGGACAACCAGTGTATAAAGGCAATTATGCTTCTTTCACTAAATCTTCAACATTAGGCTCTGTTAGTTCAACTATAGGTTCCATAAATTAATCACCTATATATGCATCTCTGTACATTCTATATGATTCCAAATTTTCAATGTTTTCCATCATATCTTGATATACAGAATTTTCTGGCTTGTCCCCACGAGAGGTATAGTTTGTGTAAGTCTCATATAACCCATTTGAGATTAGGTGATCTAATACTTCATTGGGAGGATATGACCAGATATTTAAACAACTGCTACAAGTGCATTGGATACTCTTAGGATGCCCTTTATTTGCATGAATACTATTAACAAATCTTCGTGCTCCATCATAAAAGGCTCTAGGATCGCTATGAAAAAAAAAAACATATGCTTTTAAAACACTACAATGGTTTATATCATTATAAAATTAGATTTTCTGGTTTTATAGATGTAACCTGGTTTTACAATGTGCCCATTTCGTATCCATGTTGGTTACACCTTCGTTTTCCTTGGCTTTACGTTCTAACTTGTATTTAAAGAGCAAACATTTTACAATTCAAGTACTGTAACTAGCTATGATAAGCATAAAAGAACTACAAGTAATTAAAAAGGAAACATATATAACCAACAAAACACTGAAATACACAATTGCAATTCAATTCTGTTAAGTAAAGCATAGAGACATGAAGATTTGATACCTATAGTCGAGCTAGCGAGCTGCGTCTGATTGCAAAGAGAGTTAATTTGACGATTTTGTTAAGTAAAGCACCTTGTGAGAGGAGACATGTACCAAATATAGAAACAGTACTCAAATACCAAACATAAAGAAATTTTACCAAAGAAGGAACCCATTGAAATTTAACCCTTACAAATACCTAGACACTCCTCTCTTACAAATCCAATAGACACTCATCTTAGATTAGCAAATACGTACCTAGCTATTAATCCAAAAGTTTAAACATTAGATTAACAAATACATACCCAGCTATAAATCCAAAAGTTTAGACAAACAAATATGATATGGCAATACCTGAATTTTATGATTAAGAATCACAATCTCAGCCACACACAACAACGAACGTCGCGAAATCTGATAGCCCAAGAGTTTCTGGCCCGACGATAGTTTGGGGCGGCAATTGATAAGGAAGGGTTTAGGGTTTTAGCGATTCTAATCACTTCAAACAGAAAGTAGAATAAAAAAATCGATTGAGAAAAGAGAGAAGAAGAAGAAACAAACCTACCTTGCACCACAGCCAGAAATCCCCAGAAACCGATCTGTAAGCTTTCCATAAATCTCTAAATCTATTTCCGATCAACACTGTAGAATTTGAGGGTTGAGGTTTGAGGCTTTGCAAAGGAGCGGGACTTCTTAGAAGAGAACGAGAAGATTATAGTGTTGTAGAGAAGATTATAGTTTGAGGCTTTCCCTCTTCTCATTTGACCCTCTCTCAACTTCTTAGGAAGAAAACAACGACCCCGAACTTGCAACAAGTTAATAACTTTGGGGAAAATTTACAAGAGGGAAAAGTTAATTGAAAAGAGGGTAGAGTTCAATTGAGAGGGAAAATAAAATTTTTGGGGAAAATTTCGCGCCTTAAATTAATAACATTTTTACGGCCCGTTTCCTATGCGAGCTGTAAATAACTTTCTGCTACATTATGTTTTCACGGGGTTCTACTTGTGCGTGCAGTAAAAACATATCATGATTACGGCACGGTATACATGCGCGCAGTGAAAGACTTAATGTGATTAGTCATTTACGGCGTGCTTAATATTTCACGCTGTAAATGAATTCATGTCAAAGGTTTTTTACGGCACGCATTAAAAGCACGCTGTAAAAGAGCATATAATATGGCGTGCATGGTTGCACGCCGTAAATTTTATGCAGTAAATGTCCCAAATTCTTGTAGTGGTTGCGCACTGTCATCTGACGAAAAAACATATGTAGTATGAGGCCCTATCGTCTGATAGGCTATCAAATGATAGTTCTCCATTGCCGTGTGAGTGCAAGTCAGACGACATATAATATGTCATCTGATATTTGATAAGTCTAGAAAGTTTCTGAACTTTATGTCGTCTGGATGAAAGACCAACAACATTTAAATGTCGAGTGAAAAAAGAAAAAATGATGGATTTGTCAAAATAGATGTAGTGTGATACAACCTTACACTGCATATAGTCGTCGACCTACATAACCTACAACGAAAATACACACATGATGTGGTTAGATGAGGTTTCTAATGACAATTTAATGTCGTCTGATGTTATCAAATTTAGAAAATTATTAGACTTTATATCGTCTGAATGGAAAACCAACGACATATATATGTCGTTTGATGAGGCACTTATATCGCCTGATAATTCGTTTAACTTCACTTTTATGTTGTTGGGTAGGATGACTGATGTCGATTGATTATTAATTGGACTTCATATTTTTGTTGCTTGTTAGAAGGGCTTATGTCGTTTGATTGTCTATTGATCTACACATTCTTGTTGCTTGTTATACGCACTTATGTTGTTTGATTGAGAATTAAACTTCAGATATAACAAGGAAAGTAACTTTTCATTAAATGTCAATATTCCACTTCAATTACAAAATCAATTAAAGTGTAAGAATAAAAGTATATAATAACAATACAGATTACTCCCTAATATACATATAAAACTACTACTACATTCTCATTTCTTCTTTTACCATTAGTGCAGAGTTCTCGAAACTGTAACAAGATAAAAATCATGTCATGTACATCCTCCAATCTTTTCTCTATTATGTGCAACCACAAACTAACCTTACCGCATTCAGAAATTGTAAAGAGAATAACTACAACGTTGTTAAATCAGTCACAACAAAGATTGAAAAATGGACATTGAATTATATACAAGCGTCAACACTCAGTAGCTAAAGATGCCAAGTGCAAACATATGTGTATGCATAGTATATCACCACATCTGTATGCATGTATGCATGTATGCATATATGCATGTACATATATAGCTATAGAGTATATGACAATCGATTGTGAGAATACTAGAAGTAATTGCTACTAAGATCAAAATCAAATTTGTGTTAACATGAGTCACTAGTCATCAACTTGTCATCCAGTAAAAGCATTGTATAATAAATTCAACAAGGTATCAATGCACTGACGAGTTCGTAATACCTGCTTATTTCCTTAACAAGAGACTCTGAAACGATGGTCGCCTCTAGAGCCTCAGCTGCAGCTGTGGCAACAAGTGCCTTCCTTTGAAATAGGTGTCATCAATAATGTAAGAAATGAGAGACTATAACTTTTATAAATGATACTAATATATATTCTTTTACCACTAGTTCTATTACCATGCGGTTGAAGTAAAAACAGAAGGTTCAAGCAGTTGACATGATACATCTATTGACAAAATTATTTTCCCCAGTGGATGTCCACTCCCCTTCCATATATTGACCAACTTCATGGCTTCACCCCTCTAAATGTTTCTTTGCCAAAGAGCCATTTAACCCCATAACCAATTATGAGCAGTAATACAACTTGAATAGAATCTGATCTATAAAGTGCAAATCACAAATGAAATACGAAAAAGAATCACATGAAAATTCAATGACATCAAGTCTGTAAAGGGAGGAGGGCTCATTGTCAGCGGAGGACTCAAGTCTGAAATTTAGTCTTCTTATTTTCCTGCCAAGAATCTCAAAGTCAATATTCATAGTAACACACGTTATATACTGTAACGTCCCAATAGGGTGGATGCTGCAGCGTTGTACATCCTAAGAAGCTCAAGTAAACGAAAATAAAAAATTTAAAGGGTTGAAACAACTTTTAAATTGAAAATGTAATAAGGTTTTTTAGACGACATATGTTTGTCGTCTGAAGTAGCACATTGATACAAACCTCATGATTTTTTTCCTTTCCTTTTTTTTTTTTTTATATGAACCTCATGATCAGTAATATAGTTTGCAATTTTTGTAAGGTAGTAATATGTTTCTTCTTTTTACAAGACAAGAAAGAGGGAAATCAAACCTAGAACGTGCAACAGAGAAAAACTACATTCCGGTATGAAATTCGCAAGATTACATACGGGTGTACCTACTTATTCAATGGATGATGATGAGATATTTTACCTTGCATCTGATGTGTTCATTTTCATAATTGTTCATAAAATATATTTGATTCCATTTCCATGTTAGAGATTACGAAATATGGATATTCCTTTTACTTTTTATTCATCACAGATTCGAATCTAAGTGAAAGCACCTGTGGTTAAACCTCTGATCCAAAATGCAAAGAATGAAATTTAGAATAATATATATCATCTGTAAGAGTGGTTCTTGATTTTTGTTTAAACTTTTCGCAGAAATTGATAGAGATGAGGCTAGACTCCGGCTAACTCGCATGTCTCAGATATATAAGACTCGATTTGATACAATGAGAGCTAGCATACAGTGTATCCAACTATCTGTTACAAGATTGAGGAAGATGTTTTTTCTCGACAATGAGGAAAGATGATGTTGCAATCCCATGTCTGTTTAAAAATATGGTACATGTGAAAAAAATTAGTCTTCCGTTTTTGAGTGTCACCGTAATTATGATTCTGAACTTTACACACACATGAGCATAACCCCGTTTCTACCATGAGTTGAGATTTTCATTTTATGATCTATGTCTATGATAAGACCCTCACTAATATAATAGTATAATTATAAACAAGGATGAAGCGCATGCATGAAGGCTAATATATATAAGGTTCAATTGTTAATTTGCTACCCTATCTTTTATTTCTGCCAATTTGGTACCCCAGGTTCCTACAATTAACTAATTTGCTACCTTTTGTCATATGAATTAATCCATTTCTCTGTCCAAACATTGATGTCTTTTGAAAATGTCGAATAACAAATGGCTAAATTTGAATATGTAAGTAAGCAAATTGGTTAATATTGAAAGTCTAAAGTCATAAATTTGACACAAGAGTAGCCAAA
The DNA here is from genome assembly GCF_000184155.1 of Fragaria vesca subsp. vesca. Lineage (NCBI taxonomy): Eukaryota > Viridiplantae > Streptophyta > Magnoliopsida > Rosales > Rosaceae > Fragaria > Fragaria vesca. The sequence goes on along the minus strand of NC_020492.1, from coordinate 27,536,154 downwards.
TAAAACATAGGGTAACAAATTGGCAGAAATAAAAGTCATGGTAGCAAAATAAAACATAGGGTAGCAAATTGGCTAATTTTAGAAAGCTAGGGTAGAAAATTGGCAGAAATAAAAGTCATGGTAGCAAATTTTCACGAAGGTGAATTTTAGGGTAGCAAATTGGCAATTATGCCTATATATAGTGGGTGGTAGTTTCCTAATTGTATTAGGAGTTCCATAGCCGACTGAGATTGGGAATTCTAATTACTTGTGGATTTATGTTCTTTGAATAAGAAAAAAAAACTATTAAAAAATTCCTTTCATTTTAGTCCGCGTAAAGAAGGACACACTATAGGAAATATCAACTTAGCCGACGGAATTTTTTTAATTCTATTGGCTAAGTAAATGTTCGTCGATGGAAACATAATCGTCGTATAGTACACCACATCCGTCGCTTAGGATTTCTTAGGCATCAGAAAATGACTGTCGACGACTTCCGTCAACTAAGATATTCCTATTCGACGAAACTCTATTCATCGTCCATGTTTCGTCGCCTTAGCAAACCATAGGCAACGAATATCTTCCGTCGGTATTATTTCGTCGGCTTAGATCTTCTTAGGTGACTACAGGTGTCACACCCCGGTTCTTAAGTTATTTTACGGTTATTTACTTTGGTGTTATTTTGGTTTTTTACCGTGTTGAGTAACCGTTTACTACTTAAAGACCCCAAAGTTGACTTTTTCTTTCTTCTAAAATTTGGAAAAACTTTCTTCATGAAAGTCGTAGAGGACGTTAAGCGGAGTTCGTAGACGCATGGCACGCCTAAATAGGAGTTCGTATGAATAAGTTATGGTCTAAAAACGAAAGTTACTATATTGGTAAAAGGAGGTAAATTCTAGTAGGCTTTATTTTGTGGGTGTTTTAAGTTGGACCAGGTGTGGGAGAAGCCCATTTCCTTCTCTGTCTTTGTTTCTCTCTCTCTCCTCTCTCTTGACCCGCCGGATTCCCAGCCTCCGTCCACAGCCGTCCGGCCGCCACAGACCAGCGCGCCAGTCCCGTTCAACTCGGCGTCAGCTCTACTGTAATTCTAGGCAGGTGGAAGGCCGTGCCTTGCTGCCGTGAAGGAGAAAACCCGACCGGAAGCCGACTGGGCAGCGGGGGCAATTTCTACCGGAATCTCCCTCCTCCGGCCACTATAGCTGGAGACGTTTGGCTCAGCTCGAAGGCCTTTCTTGGTGCAGCAATCCCCTAGAAGGTATCTATCAAATTCGAAGTGTGTAGGAGGATTTTCAGGCTAGGGTTTGAATTGGGGGATTTTTGGATGTTTTGATTCGATTACCCTAGTTAAGCTTAGAATTGGACTAAGTGCTAGTTATGCAAGTTGTTGTGCATGATGAGAGGATTATTCTGTTAAATTTTGGGAGGCAATGGACGCCGCCGGAGTACGGCTGCTGGTGGTACAGGCGGCGGCACCGCCACTTGGAAGTTGTTTTTCAGGTTTTTCGGTTTGTTATAATGAGAGGAGTCTAATGAAGTATAGTTTGGAAATTTTGGAGGAGTTTTGATAAGGTTTGGGATTTTTAAAAGATTAAGGATTTTGCCGGTTGTTAGAATGAAAATCCGGCCATTGGATTTCCTTGGTATTTATTATAGAATGTTAGAATTGATGAATTAAGGTTGTGGTGGAGTTTGGTATGAATCCGGTGAGTTTAACCCTATTAAGAGTAGTGGGTTAAATGGAAGGGAGTTAGATGTTTTTATTCACGTATTTATTTTTCTGGAATTGAAGTTTGGTTTTAAGCATAGTTGTTGTGCCAGGATGCGAAGGGAACCTCGCTTGAGTGGCGATGCGATTGTCATCGGGCTTATGCCTAAAGTTGTGAGTGGATATTTTGGTTTTAAATAAATATGCATGCTAGATTTAATAATCTATCATTTTATTTTCCGAGCATATATGATAATTTTCAACTCATGGGATGATCTTAAAAATTATTTGAGTTTAGTGCATTGATTAAGTGTTGATCATGATTTATGGATTTGAGCTCGGATTATTGATTCGATATTTGAGTTTGGTTATTTTATAAGTTTCGGATTTCATTGTGATTAATTTAATGGTGATTTTGGGATTAATAAATGATTACCGAAAATGGGATTTTCGGTAGGTCTCCATCATAATTTAATTGTTTATTTGAGGCATAATGATTTTGACTTGGAGGATATTTTAGCGAGTATTTTCGAGTGGAGATATTGTTATTTATGATTTATATTTGATATTGAAATCTCGTTTATAATATGTTTTCGAGAATATTTTGACGTGTGAGACACGTCATTGAGTTTTAGTATAATTTCTTATGATGATTTTCAAATACGGTTGGGAACCGTACCATTCATTTGATATTGGGGAAGTTTAATGGATTTAAATGACTTCGTATGATTTTAGTCACCATAATATAGGGTCGCTTTTATATTGATTATTGCTATTAGCGGTCCTCATCATATGTGAGTCGCTATTATAGCTTTATTAGCGGTCCTCTTCATATGTGAGTAGAGCGCTCAGCGTGGGACGTTGTTATAGCCTGGGAGGCAACCGATCGGTATTTATATTTATTAGTTAGCTAGCCTTATTAGCGGTCCTCATCATATATGAGTTAAGTACTTAGCGTGGGACGCTATTATAGCCTTATTTAGTGGTCCTCATCATATGTGAGTTGAGCACTTAGCGTGGGACGCTATTTTAGCCTGGGAGGCATCTACCCGAGCCTGGGAGGCTCTTTTTTTTCGTGGTGATAACTCTTCCCCTTATTTTATTCTTCTCAGTAATATAATTGATTAACCAGTGGGGCTGGTTTATCTTCTCGTATGAGATTTCTGTTTTAATTAACCAGCGGGGCTGGTTTGTCCTTTATTAAATGATTTTGGATTTAAAGTTTTAAGGACGTTTAAGTTGCATGCTGTTAAGTTTTAAAAGTTGAAAAGTGGGAAAGTATATAAGTTTTATAATTGTTAAGTTATTGAATTTATTTTTCGTCCACTCACTCTAACGTTTTTTTAAATTACTTTCCCCTGGGCCCTTTGGTTTATAAATGCCTAGTTTGCAGGCTAAGTTAATTGAGGTCGAGCGTACAGGGAGTCGAGGCATAGTCAGAGGCTGTTTCCGCTTAATCTTTATTTATTGTTACTCTTTCATTACTAGATATGCTCTGATAACCTGTTAGTGAAGAAATGATGTCTTTGTTGTTGGTTGTGGAATTCCCGAAGTTTAGTATTTAATATACTGGGAGTTTTGATGAACTTGGGGAGCAGGAAGGCTCCAGGAGATGAGGACGGATGTTTGATTATAGAAGTGTTAAGTTGGAATTTTCAGGAAATGGTTGTCCATTTTCAAGAAAGGTTATGCCGAATTTTCGGTAAATTTTCTTTGAAGGTGGACCCCGCACGATTTACCTCGAGTTTCAGGGTGAAATTCGGGGTGGGTCCTGACAACAGGTTTCCGTCAGTATATCTGCTCTTGGACGACGAATCATGTTCCGTCAGTATATATGCTTAATATAATTACTGGATATGTGTGTATAATATGTTTGTATATATATCTAACTTTTATGTGTATAATTTTTAGAGTATATATATATATATCTTTAGCTTTTGTATGTATGATTAATAATTATGTGAATAATATGTTTATCAAATTTTGGTTTTCATTCAAATCATTTGTGTATTCAAATGATAAAAAAATAAAAT
>NC_020492.1:27523476-27532417 GCF_000184155.1 Fragaria vesca subsp. vesca | reverse complement strand
AATGATGAATCATGTAATTAAGAATTATAATAGTCTTATACATTCATCAATATATATTGTTACCCTTCGAAATCTCGTTCGAGAACCATTATGTTACGACTGTGTCTAACAAAATGGTTTTCGAATTGTCAGATATTTGAACAGTTTGGGAGCATATGACATTGAGATTCCGTTTGTTGTTGGTGCGTTTCGTTTTTGGTTGTGGGTATATATGTTTCGATAAGATCTTCTTTTATTGTTCCTCGAGTGCATACTAGGTATAGATATTCGTGCACTTGAGGAACTGTAGGGAGATGCTACCGAAATTTTCTCACATATGCGAATTTGAAACACCCTAACAACAAACGAAATCACAATGTCATGTGCTCTCAAACGGGATTATGGCCCGAACTGGAGGTATAAGGTGAAGATTATTGGGGTAGTAAACTCTCAAGTATGGAAAATTATGCTCATATATATGTCAAGTGTGAAAAATTATTGGGGGTCAGTAATTTTCTGTATTACTTGATACAACACATCCGCCTTCCTTGATTTTTTTCCAGTTTGATACTTGGATGTTTTATCAGGACCCACCCTGAATTTCACCCTAAAACCCGAAGTAAATCATGCGGGGACCACCTCCAAGGAAAATTTACCGAAAATTCGGCATAACCTCCCTTAAAAATGGACAACCCTTCCTAATAAAAACTTACATACACTTCAAAAGAATCCATCTATAACCCTCTACTCCTGGAGCCTTCGTGCTCCCCAAATCACAACATCTCCCAATTTATTTACTAACTGTAATAAGAAAAACTCACAATCAACAATCACAGGTTCAAAGCAACTCTATTAGAGGAGAAATAAACTAGAAATATATATATATATATATATATAAGCGGAAGCTATACTACTGACTATGCCTCGTCTCCATGTTCGCCCGACCTCAACTATGCAATCCTGCAAACTGGGCATTTTTAAAACGAAGGGCCCAGGGGAAAACATTTGAAAACGTTAGAGTGAGTGGACAAAAATAAATTTAAAAGAAACGAGCAATAAATATCTTTATGCTTTCCCAAATTAAATTTCCAAAGAAAAGCGAATGCATGCCTCAAGCGATAAAACTTTCAACTCATAAAATATCGAGTCTCTCAAGCTCTAAAATATATGTATGTATTTACACACGTCCGTACTCCCTATATAAATTTGGATTTATATAGGGCTACTACTGATAGGAGCACAAAGTGTGACGTTCTTAATATGTTTATACCCTATATTTACCCTTTGTTAACTCCTATTTAGTTGTTTTAGCTTTATATTTGTGTTTAGTGTAGAATAATTGCTTAATGTAGAAATATGTAGGTTTTGGTGTTAGAATTCATAGTAATTTCGGAATTGAAGAATTTGGTGTTGAAATTGTGCTAAGTGTTGGAAATCCTTGTTTACTCAGGATTCCTGTCTTGATCAGGATTCCATCTTTCCTCTTTCCTAGTTTCTAATTTTCTTATTTCTATTTCAGGAAAGTCTAAACCCGTGTTGACCAAGAAATGTTTTCCTGACTCATGAGGGAAAGATGGCCGGCAGCTAGGAATTCCTGCTTGAGCTAGGAGAAGTACAATCCGAGATATGTATGGAGATGCCGTGAAGATTTCCCAAGTCACCAAGGAGAGAGAAACCGTGCGGCCCTAGAGAAAAGATTTTTCTAAGTTCAAGATGGTTTTGTCATTCCTTAATGCATGAGGATTACTTGAAGAACAAGAGAAGAAATTAAATCCAACTTGGACTTGGTTTTGCCGATTCAATAGGATTCCTTGTGCTTGAGGAATTCTTGGAGACCAAGACTTGTTACTCTATAAATAGGGCACGGCATGGCAGCAATTATAATCATCAACCCGTGCAAATAACACCAAAGCCTTTGCCGAAACTCCATCAACCTCCAAACACCGTAATCCGATTCCACCATCATCCTTGATCCAAAGCACGTAGCCTAGGATTCCGCTCACTCGAAGAATAGAACAAGTAGGGATATTCTGAGAGTGTATTTCATCTTTTACTTTCGGATTAGTATGTGTTTGTTCTTCTTGATGTTTGTTTTAGGTTTTTGCTTAAGTATGTTTCGATTCTTGTCTATGAGATATAGAAACACTTTTGAACCATGTTTTGAATTAAAGTTTTCAAATTTTAATCAATGATTTTAGGTTTTATGCCGTGAGTTTTATGTCTATATACTTTAAGATTTTCGGTGCATTCTTCCATTATCATGTGTAGTTGATACAAGTAGTTGATATTGCATGTGTTATCATCCAAAGTTCGACTTTGATACAAGTAGTTGATAAGTTGCATTGTCTTTGTTATTTCACCGATTTTCTACCTATGTTTGATTTGGACTTGTGCTTAAATACATCGATTCTTTATGTGATACATAATTGCATGATTAGTTTATGTGTGTGACCTATAAGTAGAGCACGTAGCCGAGCTTGTTTGTGTCACGATGTTGAATGAAACCCGTAGTCTAATTCTAAGTAGGTCTATGTCATAGGAACCACGTAGGAACTTATGTGCATATCAAATTTAGGTTGTATAATTGCTCACGGTGTAGACTTAAATGAGATTAGAGATCGTCTTCTTTGTTCTTACATGGTTGTTTGGTTAAGTTTGCATGATTGTTGGCTGATCACATGTAAATATGTATAGAAGTAATTTAGGATTTATTTTCAATGTTTATTCCAAAATCATCAAAACCTTTAAACCCTATATGCTTATTTCGACATTTTTATTAGATTAGATGAATCTACCCTGTAGTTGGATCCCCGGTTTAGAACGATCCCTGCTTGCTTTATACTACGATTGATTTGTTAATTGATGCGTGTGCAAATACGTCTTATCAACTACGCTCGCGTCCAACGCTCACGTCACGCCTTAATGCGGTGATACACTACGCCATTAAGGTGGACAGACGGGTGTATAAATATGTGCACATATTCCCTATATGAATTAAACACTCCTATAAGGCTATTACGCTCACGTCACACCATAATGCGGCTATATGCTACGCCATTAAGGTGGACAAACACATATGGCTAGCTAGCATTTATATACATACTCTCCTCATAAATACATATTTATATTCACCAAAAATCCCATTTTCGGTAACTCTCTAAGAGAAATAAAATCGTCAAAATTAAAATGACGTCAAATGCTCCAACAAAACTAATTGTTCAACCATGAACCATAGCATGCATATTATTTAAAACAAAAGTCCACTCACAACTTTAGGCATAAGCTCGACGAAATCCAAATCGCCACTCAAGTGAGGTCTCCTCGAATCCTGGCACAATAACTATGCTTAGGACCAAACTTCAAATTTAGAAAAAAATAATACTTAAATATATAACCCAAAACTCTTCCGCCTAACCCACTACCCTTTCTAGGCTTAAGCTAGCTTATCAGATTCATGCCAAACTCCACCCACAGCCTCATTTCATTTATTTCAACATTCTAAAACAATAATAAGAGAAATCCAACGACCATTTTAATAATTCAATTATTTGCTTCACTTGAAATCAATTAGTTCTTAAATAAGAACAAACCTTTCACTAACTCCATTCCTCATTTATCCAATTTTCTTAATCCAAGAAATCCTTGATCACAACACAAAAACAAATGATTCTTGATCCATACAATCCTCACACAACTTCCTCTCTACACAACTTCTCACCACAAATCACTAAGGGCACCCAAAAATGAGTTTCCATAAATAGAAGTTTCCAAAACGGGAATGTCTCCCTAAATAGAAACTTTCCTAACATGGCAGATTTTACTAAACCGGAAACTACGACTTGAATTAGAAAGAATAACCTCGAGAACTACCTTCTCAACTCTTTGTCGGATCTGCTGCTTCGCTAGAACCCTCACTGGATTCCGATGACCTGCCGGAATAGTTCGGTGGATTCCGGCGACTTGCCAGAATACTACCCTTTGTTTCGTTAAGAAACTTATCGGCTCGACTCTGCCCATCTAAATGCAACGTTGACATAATTAAAACACTGGACTCTGCTTCTCCAATCTCTCGCTCGACGCGAGTAGAACCTTTTTTAGAGACTACTTTAAATCTTCATGGATTTACGAACTCCCGCTAACAAGAAACATTTCTCCCCTATGACTACAAATCTATAACATACCGCGAACATTCTTTGAAAATAGATCCACGGTGCCTAGGCGAAAAATATAAATACCAATAGATAAACTCACACTTTTCCATGCAATGTAAAATAGCTAACACACTCGAAGAGTAGAATTCAATTTCAACGCCGGCCAAAAATCTTCTCACAACACGTAACAAACTCGACTATACAATGCATCTGAGTTTGACATCAAAACGTACTTGTTAAGAAGCTAAAATTCATGCATTCATACATGCTCATAGCTACCTGAAAACCCGCTAATTGAACAAATTCCTACACTGCCAAAATCTGCAGTAACCACCCTTCTAATAACGTGGTACTCGCAGAGTCAAAGCTCACACAAGACCACAAGATAACCATTCTCCGCCTAAGCAATTAGTTCAAACAAGAGTTTAACCTCAATTGCCGGAATGAAATCATGTAGTGGACAATAACTACATCACTTAGGTCTCTCCTGATTCTGCTATCTCCACTATTGTCTTTACCAAAAACCAGAAGATGATATGAAGCACGACTATCATGTGGAAATTGGATATCCCTCCTTGCTCGTCATAAACAAAACTAACTAAAATGCCCACGAAAATTGGCACAGTCAATTCATGATGCTAGACTTGACGTTGAAATCCACATAAATAGAACACTTCCCTTAGGCATTGGCAGAGTATACCTCCTTCACCGCGACAATAACTCCAATTGTTAAAAAAAATTATACATCCCACTTTGGCCATCAAATAAGAAAAATTCTAATTGCCAAAACCTCTGAACCGGACAAACATAATTCTTTCTACCTCCATTAAGAATTAATCTGACAGCAAAACACGATATGAAAATCGGATATGCTTAAATCTCCTACACCTCCCAGGCGCCACAGCTTCCCACCAAAAAGATCCTCTTCTAAACCGAGCTCGCGGCACCATGCGAACTATCAAATGAAAAGATTAATTTCCATACCAAGCCCACTACTTCACTTTGTGGTTCACCAACCAATGAAAACTATATATGCAAGAAAAAATCAAGACTCAGGCTAAACTCAACTCACGCTCCAAAAGAAGTAATTTAAAGCATATGAAGGATAAGTCCCCCAACTTCGAGCTTAAAAGCTTCACTACTAACCCGTTTTGAAGACGTACTAGAAACCAAAATTTAATAGAGTGGTTTCAACTACTCACCCTGACATCAACGAATGAACACACATCCAGATAACGATGACCTTCCAAATCAAACCTGGATTAGCAAGTGGGCCCACCACAATACGATCTCAAGAAAAGACGTTGCTCGACTTACCAATACCTTTACTAACCACAACATTGAAACTCTTAATAGACATTGACTCCAAAAGCTTCTTAAGTCAACAGGGAAAACCCTTTCCCCTAAGGCGACAACAAAAATCATACTTACAACATCACACCTACCAATTGATTAACATATCAGCGTAACTCTCAGATTATCACATAGAACTTACAGCTCCATGAATCATTGCTTAATCGGACTCCGATTCACTTAGGATCACCACTGGATTATCAATGGTCCCTGTCTATGACACAACATCTAATTCATCATTTACTTCGAAAATTCGACCACTAACTAGAAACTCTAACCTTCAAATCGTAGAGTTTGAATTCACACTCCATAATTTCAAGCTCTAAGGATCCTACTCAAAAACCACAGTAGGAATAATTTATATATTTCTAACACACCACAATTAACATCCTGATCCACTTCACCAAATTAACAAAAAATAAGGTGGGTGAACAGGTCCTCCCATTGATGTGTCGTAGTTAGTCACCAATTGCTAATGAAGTGGTGTTCGATTACAAATTCGAGACTTACATCAACCACCCAAAATAACACAGCTTAAAATTACTATGGATAGCCACGCCCTTTTGATCCATGATTCAATGGGCTTTATTCCATAGCTGCCACTTCCACCAACTCCACACAACTGAATTAGAATAAACATGACAACGCGAATTAAGTTCACCATCGGTTGTCATAAAGCCGGAGTGACCACAACCATCCTGCTCTCACTCCACCATTACGTTTCAATTCCTTTACAATCACCATCTTCCCAAAACATTCAACAAATCTAGAAACCAAACTTCAACACCTAGAATTCTGAAAGAATCCATAATGGCCCCACGATTAAAATACTATAACCGACAGACGTCACTCAACGCTTCAAAGCTTGCTTGCAATTAGAAACATTTAGATACACCATTCACTTTCTTCAATTCTCTTGCTACGACACAACTACATGCTTTTCACAACGCCATGCTCAATGACGCTAGTATGGCCAACAATCCAAGGAAAGTAATCTTGTTGAACATCTCAACCAACTTCAACAAACCCATCTTTTAGACGAAAGTCATCAAAATCTTACTATTCATCGACTGCTAATAACCTCCTTCTCCAGAATGCTCCGATTATACTCTTTAGTATGATGATTCCAAGAATAAGAACATATCCTTAATTAGAGCTGTACGGCCAGAACATGTGTCACCAAAACAAACATTAACCAAAATAATCTCAACTGACTTTCGCTGCGGACAAAGCAGTTGGAAATTTGGTCATCAATCAAGACTTCTCTAAATTGATAGCTTTTTTTTTTTTTTTTTTTATATTAGCCACAAATCCCCCCGTGACTAATTAGCCCAAAATTAGAATCCTCAACAACTCATATAGGTGCCTTTTGGAATTACTATTGGTACCTCACCACATCAATTTAACCAACCTTTACATCTATAGAATACATCACTACTTCGAACATTCCTTCCAACTCTTTGCTCCCAGAAACCGCGTAACTCGATGCCCAGATTTTCTATCGGACTACTACAACTCCTTTCTTGCCCACCATAAATAGAAAACTCCCAAGGCATAAATTCAAATAGAATTTCACCAACCTCTGAAACGCGCAAGATGCCCAACCTAGCATCAAAATCTGAAACCTTAATCTTAACCCAATCAATCATTGGATACCTGAAAGGAATGATAACAAGCTTGTAAGTTCTCCACTCGCAATTCGACTCCAACAATTAATATCAAAGATATTAAATTAATGATCCTTGGAATAGGTGCAATCTATACACCTTTTCAAAACTCGAAGGATGAACACTCAAGAGGTCGGCGTACAGAGGCATAGTCTTAGAGATGTAGCGACATTTATGGCACAATACTATCCATAAATAAAATAAGAAGAACTACATCACAAACCTAATCAACACATACTATGCCATATACATCATCAGACGATAGTCCAAGTCTGTCTTCTGACATTTTTTTTATATGTCGTCTGAGGAGCTGTCGAGTGATGGTCTATCAGACGACAAAGAATAGCCGTCGTTTGAAACGCTATCACACGACACATCTTATGCCGTCTGAGAATAGTGAAGATTGAAAATTTTCAGTAAACACACCACAGTTAAGTGTGGATTGAATAAGCATCCAAAAACTGTAATATCATATCACAAGACACATCAAATGTCGTCTGTTTTGTATACCTACCACATATAAGTGTGGACTGATTGGAGAATAATTTGATTTATTGGATTTTTCTATCAAATCACAGTTCAATTAAGTGTTGAGTGTGTGAGCTTACAACGTCAAAAACTTGTGATATATGTGGTTATATAGAAGATCTAACCTCACTTATCTGTCGTTTCACATTGTACACTATTAGAAATTTTTTTGGTGCTTCTATCATACGACATTTAGTTGTAGTTGCATTTGTATTCATACCACATATTTTTACTTTTCGACTTGGTATTACCACAGTTAACTGTCGATTGAATGAAGCATTATCACAGTTTATTATGATTTTGTCGTGCCGAGGTCCTTTACTTGACATATATATGCCGTCTGATTGAAGAATTACAAAAGTTTAATCTTGTGACTCCTTCTCAGTCCACATATATGTGTTGAGGTAGCTTATATCCATCGACAATTTTTTTTGTTTTATGTTGTTACATGACATTTGGACCACATATATATGTAGGTTGAGGGATAGCAAGTAAGTTTTTCCTACCCTAAGTCGACATTTTAATAGAGTTTGATTCTGTAAAATATGTCGTCTAATGCTCAATTGCATTACATTATCATGTTTTTTGGGAGTTTACATATGTTGTTTGATTTAGTACGAGACGACACATTTGTGTCTTTGGTTGCATAATGTTGCCTGTCTGTTTTAGCTCAAAAAGTACTGTTCATATGGTAAAACAGCCTCAATTCGGTACAAAAACCTGTGCATTCTAAACCATATATGCCAATCAAACCTCACACATTATGAACCATAAGGAAATCAAGTTGCATTAAACTTGTAGATCATACTACTTAAATTAAACAAAAGCCTTGTAGCCATTTCCAAGTACATGCACAACATATATAAACAAAAATATATGTTCGCGCGCATAAGTAAATTTGTTCAACATAGAATAACTTAGCTACCTAGTTGGCATCAGACCCACAAAATAAGCATATTAGTCATAACTATTTATCATGTTCCAAAGTTATAATGCAGTAAAGCAGCACACCTATGTATGAGCTATACTACCATAAACCAACATCAAGTCTGATTTGACTGGTCCGGAAACTGTAGCACATGCTCTGCCCACTCTCCTTGAATCTCATCAATTTCCTCGGCTGTGTAAGTCAGACCAGCCCTAGTTCCCCACTGAAAGCAAATGCAGCATACATAATGAGTTTCCAGTGTACGTATCATCAGAAAATACATAAATTAACTAAATAACAGTATCAGCATTATAAAAAGTGCCAATAAAAAAAAA
>NC_020492.1:27510789-27523456 GCF_000184155.1 Fragaria vesca subsp. vesca | reverse complement strand
AATAAAAAAAAATGTGCCAAATAGCTGATGTATAGTTGGAATATAATCGCATCCATTCCACTGCCAGGTTTATCCATATAAATACATAAATGTGAAGACACAAGTATATATAAAGTTTATATATGGTTCCTGAATCTCACCATCCTATGGATTTACATAAACATACTAGTTCCAAGAGCTAGCTAATTCATAAAACTTAAATCACTAATGTCCATCACTTATAAGCAGGTCATGATTAATCTACAAAATTGTAGTACCTTTTTATCAAGGTCAATGTTGTTGTCCTCCACAATTTCCTTCATGTAGCGCATGACGTAATATCCACAACTCACATCATCTTTTTGTATCGGAGCACCCTGAAAATTATGAATCAGGCTTATCAAACAGTAACAAAAATCAAATTATACTGTAAAATTATACACTACCAAATTTTAAAGTGCTTACAAGTAGAGGCTTCCAAGGAGATGCTTTCTTCTTTCCAGGCTGCTTCTTTAGTAGGCCTTTGTACATTTTTATGGAGCTTCCAACAGAAAAAATAATAGTTAGCATGTCAAGACCCACCCCGAATTTTACCCAAAAACCCGGAGTAACTCTTGTGGGGACCACCTACAAAGAAGATATTATCGAAAATTCGGCATAACCTCCCTTAAAAATGGACAACCCTTCCTAAAGAAAACTTGCAAACACTTCTAAAATTTCCCAATCCAACCTTAACTTCTGGAGCCTACATGCTCCCCGAACACAACACCACCAATAACAATAACAAAATCAACTTCCAGATCAACACATAATTATCCCACTAAAATAGCATACATCTTCCTTTAAATATTCTAAAATGTAATCTCGCCTCCTACTAGTTCCAACCCGAACTCTACAGACTGGGCATTTTAAAACAAACAGCCCAGGGGAAGACATTTGAAACCGTTAGAGTGAGTGGACAAAAATAAATTTAAAAAAAGAAATAAATCTTTATGCTTTCCTGATTTAATTTCTATTGAAAATTTAACGGAATGCAACAAGCTCAAAAGCTATAACAAAATTTTCCGAAATTACCAAAACATGACTAGCCGCGCTAGTCCCCAACACCTCATAAAAATAGAGCCTCTCAGGCTAAAATAAAATACGTATGTATTACACTCGTCATATCCCTTGTATGAATTTTCTTGAAACAACAAAGACAAATAGAAAATTCACACAAGGCTACGACGCTTGCGTCTAACGCTCACGTCGCACCATAATGGCATTTTACCTCATTATGGTGGAAAAGACAGTGTATATATATATACGTGCATATCCCCTATATAAATTCTTATATTTATATAGGGCTACGACGATTGCATCTAACGCTCACGTCGCACCATAATGGAATTTTACCTCAGTATGGTGGAAAAGCACGTATAGCTAGCTAGCATTTCTTTATATACATATTGTTCTCATAAACATCCAAATATGGATATATATATATATATATACTCACCGAAATTCTCAATTTCGGTTATTCTCTAACAACATAAATCATTTCGCATGCACATTATTTAAAACAAAAATCCACTCACAAAATAGGCCTAAGCCTGATGTCGATCTGAGGCCTCTTCTGCTCGAGCCTCCCCACGTCCTGTTCCAAATATACAATTAATTTACCAACCAAAAATCCAATATTTACTCAAAAATAGGCAATATAAACATGAGCCGCAACCACGCTCATTCTCGCCTAACTTCGATATTCCTAAATAGAAACGATCCAAACTTTAATACTATAATTGGCAGCCGAAACACAACCTCCCAAAGATTTAACGACTTTAATCCTACAACCGGATTCTACATTAATTAACCGCCAAAAATACCAAACGTCAGAAATTCACAAACCTATCCATAACTCATCCAAAAATTCCATAATTCACATAAATAAACTCCCCTTAATATTCCACATTTAAAACCATAAAAATCTCCCAAACAGCGGCGCCGCCGCCGTCAGCTCCACGGGCAGCGACGGCCGAAGGCCTACTCCGGCGACCTCCAATGCCTGTGAAATTTTGACAGAATCTTCCTCTCAACTCCCTCTACAACTTTCCTAACTAGCACAAACACCAATTCCAAGCCTAACTAGGTCAATCGAGCAAAAACAACACAAAAAACCCTAGAGCTTCCACTCACCGGTTCTCCTCACCTGAAGCAAATTGGACCGAGTCCTTCTAGGGCAAGGCAACTGGGTTGGAAACCTTCAAAACCATACAAGGCTTGCCCGGATTGCAGGCCGGAGGAGGAAGTTCCGGCAACGTGAAGCTTTGGACAGTCAGATCTTCCGGGCCCGATATCTCTCTCACGGCGGCGCTAGGGAGCCTCTCACCGATCTAGGATGGGAGCTGGGTCGGAGGCCGACCTTTTGGGACTGGAGCGCCAGCGGATGGAGGCTGGACGACGACTAGCGGACGGCGAGAAGATCCGGTAGCGGGAGAGGTCAGGAGAGAGGTCGGGAGGGAGAGAAGAAGAAGAGAGAAGAGAAAAATAGGACTTGGGCCTCCACCAACCCGGTCCAACACCCTTATACCAACCCAACTCCAAAATAAAACACTCCGAAAAATAATACCCTAATAAAATTACCTTTTACTAACTAAAATTTACATTTTTACAGTCGAAATTTTCTCCTACGAATAATCCTCTGAAAATAACCGTCCCCCAAACCCCTCTAGGGACCAATTAAACTATAAATTTATTGATGGAGACGGTAAAATTCTTATTATAACCAAGCTAGTAAATAAGGTAAAAATTTAAGGGTTGAGATGTGACAATTCTCCCCTCATAAAAATTTCGTCCTCGAAATTTACATACCTGTCAACCAAAGAGGTAGGGATACTACTGCCTCATTTGCTCCTCTGATTCCCAAATAGCTTCCTCTACTTGATGACTTCTCCAAAGCACCTTTACAAGTGGGATTGTCTTGTTCCTAAGCACTTGCTCCTTTCGGTAGAGAATCTGAACCGGTTCCTCTTCATAGGTCAAATCTATCGTCAAACTGATCGGCTGCTCTTGCAGCACATGAGAGGGATCGACAATATACTTGCGAAGCACGGATATATGAAACACATTATGTATCCTGGATAACTCTGGAGGCAAAAGTAGCCGATGACTTCTCCAAAGCACCTTTACAAGTGGGATTGTCTTGTTCCTAAGAACTTACTCCTTTCGGTCGAGAATCTAAACCGGTTCCTCTTCATAGGTCAAATCTTTCGTCAAACTGATCGGTTGCTCTTGCAGCACATGAGAGGGATCGGCAATATACTTGCGAACCATGGATACATGAAACACATTATGTATCGTGGATAACTCTGGAGGCAAAAGTAGCCGATAAGCAAGTGAGCCAACTCACTCTATAATCTCATAAGGGCCAATATACCTCGGGCGAAGCTTCCCACGCTTACCAAAATGTACCACCCCTTTCCAAGGAGATAATTTCAAGAACACCCAATCATCCACTTGAAATTCAAGGTATTTCCTATGGACATCTGCATAACTCTTCTGCCTACTTTGAGCGGCCTTGAGTCTATCTCTGACCACTTTAATCTTCTCATTCGTAACATGGATTAACTCTGGGCCACAAAGCTCTTTTTCCCCTACTTCATTCCAACACAAAGGCGTACGATATTGCTTCCCATAAAGTGCCTCAAAAGGAGCCATACCAATGCTAGAATGATAGCTATTATTCTAATCAAAATTTCCATCAAAGATAGGTTCTTATCCCAACTCCCTCTGAACTGCAAGACACAAGCTCTTAACATATCCTCCAAAGTCTGAATAGTCCTCTCGGACTACCCATCGGTATGAGGATGAAAAGCAGTGCTGAAGTGTAATCGGGTACCTAAGGCTGCCTAAAGAGCTCCCTAGAATTTAGAAGCAAATCTAGGATCCCAATCTGACACTATTGATTCAGGCACACCATGAAGCCTCACAATTTCATTCACATAAAGCTCCGCCAATTTATCCAATTTGTACTTCTTTCCTACTGGCAAGAAATGTGCATACTTGGTGAGTTTATCCACAATCACCCAAATACCGTCATGCCCTTCAGGGGTACGAGGTAAACTGAAAACAAAATCCATGGTGATGTGGTCCCACTTCCACACTGGAATAGGCAATGGCTCAAGCAATCCAGAAAGCTTCTGCCTTTCAGCCTTTACTTGCTGACAAATCAGACATCTACTCACATAAGCTGCAATTTCCCTCTTCATGTTTGGCCACCAATAATAATCCTTCAAAATTCGATACATTTTTGTGCTACCCGGATGAGCAGCATAAGCGGAACTATGAGCTTCCTCCATAATCTCACTCTTCAACTCTTCATTTCTTTTTGGAACACAAAGCCGATTCTTAAACAATAAAGTCCCATCCCTTCTAACTGAAAAATGATCGGCAGCGGCTCCGCTTAAAGCTCTTTCTATCATCGAACTATGGAATGATCATTACACTGTGCTTCTCGCACTCTATCAACCAAAACTGGCCTCACATGAAAACTAGCTACTAAGGCACCCACTTCATCCACCGATAAATCCACCCCTGAAGCTCGCAACTCAAAAAGAAGTGGAACTCGAACCGTCCTCAAGTGAGACAAGGATATGGAGGGATTCCGACTAAGAGCATCTGCTACTACATTAGCTTTTCGAAGGTGATACTCAATAGTACAATCATAATCATCGATCAACTCCATCCACCTTCTTTGCCTCATATTTAGCTCTCTTTGGGTGAATACATACTGAAGACTCTTGTGATCGGTAAAAATCTGACACTTGGCCCTATAAAGGTAGTGTCTCCACAACTTGAGAGCAAAAACTACCGCTGCAAGCTCCAGATCATGAGTGGGATAATTCCCCTCATGCGGCTTCAATTGCCTAGAAGCGTAGGCAATAACTCGATCATGCTGCATCAATACCCCACCTAGACCACGTCTAGAAGCATCACAAAAAACTACATACTCCCCACTATCATCTGGAAGTGCCAAAACAGGAGCACTAGTCAAACTATTCTTCAATTCCTGGAAACTTTGCTCACACTGATCTGCCCATTTGAACTTAACTCTCTTCTTGGTCAACCTTGTAAGAGGAGCAGCAATCTTTGAAAAATCTTGCACAAAGCGCCAATAATAACTTGCTAATCCCAAGAAACTACGGATCTCCGTCATAGTGGTGGGTCATCTCCAATTTGACACTGCTTCCACCTTTTGGGGATCCACACTAACTCCTTCTGCCGAAACCACATGACCCAAGAACCCCACTTTATCTAGCCAAAACTCACACTTGCTAAACTTAGCATATAACTGAGAATTTTTTAAAGTCCGCAATATTATTCTTAGATGCTTGGCATGCTCCTTCTCACTTCTTGAGTAAACCAAGATGTCATGTATGAACACGATCACAAAACGATCAAGATATGGACTAAACACCCCATTCATGAGATCCATAAACGCCGCGGGTGCATTAGTAAGTTCAAAAGGCATCACTACAAATTCATAATGACCATAACGTGATCGAAAAGCAGTCTTGGCTATGTTCCTCTCTCGGATCCGCAACTGATGATAACCCGATCTCAAATCAATCTTAGAGAAAACAAAGGCACCTCTCAACTGATCAAATAATATCATCGATCTGAGGCAACGGATATTTATTCTTCACCGTGACCTGATTCAACTTCCTATAATCAATGCGTAGTCTCATGGTGCCATCTTTCTTCTTAACAAACAACACCAGAGCACCCCAAGGAGACATGCTAGGCCGAATAAAACCCTTGTCTACCAACTCCTGCAATTGAGTTTTCAACTCTTTCAATTCCGCTGGAGCCATTCTGTAAGGTGCTTGAGAGATAAGCATAGTTCCGGGAAGTAATTCTATAGAGAAGTCTATCTCCCTTGCAGGAGGCAAACCAGGCAACTCCTCAAGAAAAACATCCGGAAACTCCCTTACTACTGGAATATCTTCTACTCCCAAAACTCCCATACTTGTATCCACCACGTGAGCTAAAAACGCCTGACAGCCTTTATTTAATAATTTTCTAGCAGCAACAGCTGAAATCAAGCAACTCGAAATAACATCTCTTTCCCCTTGAAATGAAACCTCAAATCCATCCGGACTTCGAAACACTACTACTTTCTAAAAACAATCTACCATAGCTCTATATGCTTCTAAGAAGTCCATTCCCAAGATCACATCAAACTTCATAATATCTAAAGGAATTAGATCGGTTTGGAATTTAAATCCCTCCACTAAAACTTCACAATCATTAAACACCAAATTAATTCTCATCACCTCACCAGAGGGTAGAGACACATGCCACTCGCCTGGAAGAGACGATGATGGCACATTGGCGTGGAGGGTAAATCTACTAGACATAAATGAATGCGTGGCTCCGGGATCAATTAAAGCAAAAGCAGGTTGACAAAAAATTAATAACGTACCAATGATGACATCTGGAGAAGTACGACCCTCCTGCTGGGTCATGGCTGTAGTCTAGCGCGAGTCATGGGACCTCCACGCTGACCACTACCCTGCTGAGAGCCACCTCTGGCCGATGCACTGCCCTGAGCACCACTACTGGAGCCTCTAGTTGAAGACTGACTAACTGGATGAGTAGGGGTGGGGCTGGTCCTCTGAGCCAACAATGGACAATCTCTCCTGAAGTGGTCCTGACTACCACACTCAAAACACCCAGAAAACTGTTGCTGCCCATAAGAAAAAGTCTGACCACCAGACGTCCCACCTTGGGAGCTACCACTAGAACCAGACTGTCTAGTCTGCTGCCTACCCAACCGGCTTCGAGAAAAACTTCTGAAACGTCTTTAGACTTGCTTCGAACACCAAAGCTATGTCTACCACTATTGCCACTACTAGCTGAAGATCCTGAAGCGGATGAAGAAGCAGCCTTCTTGGATGGACTATGACTGGGGCCACCGAAATCTCGTGGCCGAGCACTATAAATCCCCATAGACTTAATGGCCATGGCTGCATAAACAGCATCAAGAAAGGTCGGGTAATAAACACCCGTCATCTTGTCTGCATACACTCCACCAAGTGCCCCAATGAACATCTCCATCCTGGTCCTCTCATCAGGAAGCAGATATGACACATGGTAGCTCAGGGAAGTGAACCTCTGCTCAAACTCTATGACACCCTCATCATCCCTCTTCTTCATGTTCAGGAAGTCCGCTTGAATCCTGCTACGGTGGGCAGGACTGAAATACTGCCCCAAGAAGAGCGTCTTAAACTGCTCCCAAGACATATTCTGAGCACCATCAATATTTCTGCTAGCGAGGGACCACCAATGATGAGCTGAATCATCCAGAAAAGTCACCACCATCTTCACCTTCCTTTCTTCTGGCAAATCTGTGCTCGCAAAAGCATTTTTCATCTTGTCCACCTAATTGTAAGCATCAAGGGGTCCCTTGGCACCCTTGAACTCTCTTGCTCCAGTCTCATAAACTTCTCTCCTCTTCACCGTATGAGGGTGTGGAGCTCGATCTATAACATCCCTCAGCATATTCCCAAGATCATCAACTAGTCCCCTGACCTCATTGCCATCATTGGCATTGGTCGAAGTGGCTACATGGGGTTGGAGTGGACGCCTTGGAGGCATAGTACATGAGGAAGAAGATATTTAGTAGTCCATAAACAAGACTAACACAACTATCACACATACCCAATAACACATAGCATCAAAAGCATAAAATGTCAATGAATCCGCCGCGGTCGAATCATCACTCTGTAGACACTACGTGCTACTTAGGTAGACATGAAAGTGACAAGGAAGCAGGAAAAGGAAACCTACAGCTCTGATACCAACTGTCAAGACCCACCCCGAATTTTACCCTAAAACCCGGAGTAAGTCTTGCGGGGACCACCTCCAAAGAAGATATTACCGAAAATTCGGCATAACCTCCCTTGAAAATGGACAACCCTTCTTAAAGAAAACCTGCAAACACTTCTAAAATTTTCCAATCCAACCTTAACTTCTGGAGCCTACATGCTCCCCAAACACAACACCACCAATAACAATAACAAAATCAACTTCCAGATCAACACATAATTATCCCACTAAAATAGCATACATCTTCCCTTAAATATTCTAAAATGTAATCAATCCTTCGCCCACGACCGAAATAATATTATACAATATCCCCAGGGGAAAATCAGAGCTACTAGACATTAGCGGAAGCAAGAAAAACACTGGTAGGTTAAATAGATAACCTACTGATGAAAGGTGGTGGAAATGCGGGTGACTATGCCTCGCCTCCAACTAGATCTAACCCGAACTCTGCATACTGGGCATTTTAAAACGAAGAGCCCAGGGGAAGACATTTGAAACCGTTAGAGTGAGTGGACAAAAATAAATTAAAAAAAAGAAATAAATCTTTATGCTTTCCCGATTTAACTTCTGTGGAAAATTTAACGGCATGCAACAAGCTCAAAAGCTATAACAAAATTTTCATAAATTACCAAAATGTGACTAGCCGCGCTAGTCCCCAACACCTCATAAAAATAGAGCGTCTCAGGCTAAAATAAAATATGTATGTATTACACTCGTCATATCCCTTGTATGAATTTTCTTGAAACAACAAAGACAAACAGAAAATTCACACAAGGCTACGACGCTTGCGTCTAATGCTCACGTCGCACCATAATGGAATTTTATCTCATTATGGTGGAAAAGACAGTGTATATATATATATATATATATACACGAATATCCCCTATATAAATTCTTATATTTATATAGGACTACGACGATTGCGTCTAACGCTCACGTCGCACTATAATGGAATTTTATCTCAGTATGATGGAAAAGCACGTATAGCTAGCTAGCATTTCTTTATATACATATTGTTCTCATAAACATCCAAATATAGATATATATATATATACTCACCGAAATTCTCAATTTTGGTGATTCTCTAACAACATAAATCATTTCGCATACACATTATTTAAAACAAAAGTCCACTCACAAAATAGGCCTAAGCCTGATGTCGATCCGAGGTCTCTTCTGCTCGAGCCTCCTCACGTCCTGTTCCAAATATAAAATTAATCTACCAACCAGAAATCCAATATTTACTCAAAAATAGGCAATTTAAACATGAGCCACAACCACGCTCATTCTCGCCTAACTTCAATATTCCTAAATCGAAACGATCCAAACTTTAATACCATAATTGTCAGCCGAAACACAACCTCCCAAAGATTTAACGACTTTAATCCTACAACTGGATTCTACATTAATTAACCACCAAAAATACCAAACTTCGGAAATTCACAAACCTATCCAAAACTCATCCAAAAATTCCATAATTCACATCAATAAACTCCCCTTAATATTCCACATTTAAAACCATAAAAATCTCCCAAACAGCGGCGGCCGGTGGCCGACTCCGGCGACCTCCAATGCCTATGAAATTTTGACAGAATCTTCCTCTCAACTCCCTCTACAATTTTCCTAACTAGCACAAACACCAATTCCAAGCCTAACTACAAGCGGGAGAGGTCGGGAGGGAGAGAAGAAGAAGAGAGAAGAGAAAAATAGGACTTGGGCCTCCACCAACCCGGTCCAACACCCTTATACCAACCCAACTCCAAAATAAAACACCCAAAAAAATAATACTCTAATAAAAATTACCTTTTACTAGCTAAAATTTACCATTTTTACCGTCGTAAAAAATTTTCTCCTACGAATAATCCTCCGAAAATAACCGTCCCCCAAACCCCTCTAGGGACCAATTAAACTATAAATTCATTGACGGAGACGGTAAAATTCTTATTATAACCAAGCTAGTAAATAAGGTAAAAATGTAAGGGTCGGGATGTGACATAGCATCTTCATGGCTGAACTGATCAATGAGTAATTGTTGGGGTCATTTTGGATAGAGGCTGCTTGATTTCCTCTTTCTACCCCTTCTGAGTTCCAGAACTGGGCCCAAAGCTCCTTGAAGCTTTTGTGCATGTTTTCCCCAGGATCTCCCTTGTAGTAATATTGGTTTGTTACGGGGATGATAGCCTGCTGCGGTGACATGTTGTTTGTGATCTGGTGTTAGGACCCACCCCGAATTTCACCCCGAAACCCGTGGTAAATCCTACGAGGTCCACCTTCAAGGAAAATTTACCGAAAATTCGGCATAACCTTCCTTGAAAATGGACTACCCTTTCTTGAAAAATCCAACTTAACACTTCTATAATCAAACATCCATCCTCATCTTCTAGACCCTTCCCGCTCTCCAAGTTCATCAAAACTCCCAATAACAATTTCTCATCTAATAATAATTCCACAACCAACAACAAAGACATTTAATAAGCTACTACTAGACTTTCAGAGCATATCTAATGATGAATAAAAACAATGAAAACGAATAAGCGGAAGCAGCCTCTGATTATGCCTCGACTCCATGTACGCTCGACCTCAAATAACTTAGGCTGAAAACTGGGCATTTATAAACCAAGGGGCCCAAGGGAAAGTAATTTAAAAAACGTTAGAGTGAGTGGATGAAAATAAATTCAATAACTTAACAATTATAAATCTTATATACTTTCCCACTTTTCAACTTTTAAAACTTAACAGCATGCAACTTAAACGTGCTTAAAACTTTAAATCCAAAATCACTTAATAAAGGACAAACCAGCCCCGCTGGTTAAACAAAACAAAAATCTCATACGAGAAGATAAACTAGCCCCGCTGGTTAATCAAGTATATTATTGAGAAGAATAAAATAAGGGGGAGAGTTATCACCATGAAAAAAGGAGCCTCTAAGACTCGGGGCGATGCCTCCCAGGCTATAATAGCGTCCCACACTAAGCGCTCAACTCCCATATGAGGAGGACCGCTAATAAGTCTATAATAGCGTCTCACGCTAAGCGTTCAACTCACATATGATGAGGACCACTAATAATGGCTAGCTAGCTAATAAATATAAATACCGAT
This sequence comes from Fragaria vesca subsp. vesca, assembly GCF_000184155.1. NCBI lineage: Eukaryota > Viridiplantae > Streptophyta > Magnoliopsida > Rosales > Rosaceae > Fragaria > Fragaria vesca. The sequence continues at coordinate 27,512,509 of NC_020492.1, read as the reverse complement.
CGGTTGCCTCCCAGGCTATAATAGTGTACCACGCTAAGCGCTCTACTCACATATGAAGACGACCGCTAATAAGGGCATAATAGCAACTCACATATGATGAGGACCGCTAATAAGGTTAGCTAGCAGTAATCAATATAAGTGACCCTATCTTATGGTGACCAAAACATACAAAAACACTTAAATCCAATAATCTTCCCCAAGATCATACGAAAGGTACGGTTCCCAACCGTACTTGAAAATTATCATAAGAAATTATAATAAACTCAATGACATGTCTCACACGTCAAAATCTTCTCAAATTTATAAATATAAGCGAGATTTCAATATCAAATATAATTCATAAATAATAATATCTCCACACGAAAATACTCGCTAAAATATTCTCCAAGTCAAAATTAATATGCCTCAAATAAACAATTAAATTATGATGGAAAACTACCGAAAATCCCATTTTCGAAAATCTTTTAAAGAAAATCTCAAAGTCCACCAATAAAACCATTATACTGAAATCCGAAATTTATAAGGAATATCCCGTCTCAAATATCAAAATAATAATCCGAGCTCAAATCCATATATCATGATCAACACTTAATCAATGCACCAAACTCAAATAATTTTCAAGATCATCCCATGAGTTGAATATTATCATATATGCTTGGAAAATAAAATGATAGATTATTAAATCTAGCATGCGTATTTATTTAAAACCAAAATGTCCACTCACAACTTTAGGCATAAGCCCAGCGATATCCGCATCGCCACTGAAGCGAGGATCCCCTCGTATCCTGACACAATAAAAATGCGTAGAACCACTCTTCGATTATAGAAAATAAATACGTGAATAAAACATCTAACTCTCTTCCGTTTAACCCACTATTCTTAACAGGGTTAAACTCGCCGAATTCACACCAAACTCCACCACAACCTTAATTCATCAATTCTAACATTGTATAATAAATACCAAGGAAATCCAACGGCCGGATTTTCATTCTAACAACTGGCAAAATCCTTAATCTTTTAAAAATCTCAAACCTTATCAAAACTCCTCCAAAAATTCCAAACTATACTTCATTAGACTCCTCTCATTATAACAAACCCAAAAACCTGAAAATCAACCTCCAAGTGGTGGCGCCGCCGTCTGCTCCGCCGGTAGCGGCGGCCGGCGGCCGACTCCGGCGACCCCCAATGGCTACCAAATTTTAACAGCATCTTCCCCTCAACATCCCAAACAACTTTAATGACCAGCACTTAGCCCAATTCTAAGCCTAACTAGGGTAATCGAATCAAAACATCTAAAAATCCCCCAATTCAAACCCTAGCCCGAAAATCCTCCTACACACTTCGAATTGGATCATTACCTTCTAGGGAATTGTTAAACACGGAGAGTACTTCCAAATGGGACTGAAATCACCGGAAATGGTGGTCGGAGGAGTGAGTTCCGGCGTCGGGACTCCATCACGCAGTCGGACCTTCCGAGAGCTCTTCCTCCCTCACAACGGCGCTAGGGCGGCTCCCACCGGTCCAAGAAGAGAGCTGGGTCGACGGCCGACCGTTTGGGACAGGTGCGGCGATCTCCGGTGGCCGGACGGCAGCAGGCGACGCTGGGAAAGCTTTCGGCGGGAGAGGGCTCGGGGAAGAGGGAAGAGAGAGAGAGAGAGAGAGAGAGAGAGAGAGAGAGAGAGAGAGAGAGAGAGAGAGAGAGAGAGAGAGAGAGAGGGGA
>NC_020492.1:27508745-27510769 GCF_000184155.1 Fragaria vesca subsp. vesca | reverse complement strand
GAGAGAGAGAGAGTGGCTGGGCTTTGACCCCCCTCTTGACCCGGTCCAAACTTAAAACACCCACACAATAAAACCTACTAGAATTTACCTCCTTTTACCAATATAGTAACTTTCGTTTTTAGACCATAACTTCTTCATACGAACTCCGATTTAAGCGTGCCTCGTGTCCACGAACTCCGTTTAATGTCCTCTACAACTTTCATGAAGGAAGTTTTCCCAAATTCCAAACGGAAGAAAAAGTCAACTTTTGGATCCTTAAGTAGTAAACGGTTACTTAACACGGTAAAAGACCAAAATAACACCAAAGTAAATAACCGTAAAATAACTTAAGAACCGGGGTGTGACATCTGGAGGCATGAACTTGATGTGGTTTTGACTGCATGATAGATGAACAAAATACATGAAAGAGCTTGCAAGATGGCATGAGGCGTGGGAGCTAGAAGCACATGAGTTGCAGAAGATGAGAAATTGCTATGGCTAAAGGTTTGTTGCGGGGTAATCTATTGCAGTGAGGAGAAAAATGATCTGGTGGTGTTTGATGGGTTTAGGAGTGTATAGAGCTTGAGAATGGTTTTGGATTGGAGGCTAGGGATGCTTGGCTTGATGCTTGAGGCTTGCTTATGTGATCTAGGATGTATTACTTCGGGTTGTATGTTCTGCTGCTTGAGTTGTGTGTTTTTGCAGCAACTAAAGGCTTTATTTATAGGCTGAAGGTGTCACATCCCGACCCTTATATTTTTACCTTATTTACTAGCCTGATTATAATAAGAATTTTACCGTCTCCGTCATTGAGTAAATAGTTTAATTGGTCCCTAGAGGGGTTTCGGGGACGATTATGTGCGGAGGATTATTCGTATGAGGAAAATACGACCACGGTAAAAATGGTAAATTTTAGCTAGTAAAAGGTAATTTTTATTCGGGTATTATTTTTTCGGGGTGTTTTTATTTTTGGAAGATTGGGTTAAGTGTTGTGGACCGGTTTGGGGTGAGGCCCAAAACCCTTTTTCTCTTCTCCCTCTCTCCCGATTCTCTCTCCTCCCACCCGATTTTCTCCTCTCTCCACCCGGAAATTTCACCACCGCCGTCCGCCGCCATCCGGCCACCACCGACCGCCAGACTGATCCCGTTCGGACCCTTGCCTCTTCCTCTCTCATCCTGGACCGGTGCACGCGCCCGGAACGCCGCCGTGAAGGAGCGGTCAACCCCGAAAGGTTCGACTGCCGGAAAGGGTCCTTCGCCGGAGCTCTGTCTTCCGGCCACCATAGGTCGTGATTTTTGGCTCAACTTGTAGCCCTCATCTAGGTGAGTAATCCCTCAAAAGGTTTCGGCTAAATTCGATTTCGTTAGGGAGGTTTGTTTAATTGAAAGTTTTAGGGATTTATGGTTGTTTGTGTTCGATCGACATGGTTAGGCTTAGAATTGGAGTTTGTGGTAGTTAGGAATGTTGTAGAGGAGGTTGAGAGGATGATGCTGCCAAATCCGGCCGTAGGATTTAAGTCGTATTTTGGAGAGGTTGTATTTGCGACTGTTGAGTATGATATTTAAGTTCGGATCGTTCCGATTTAAGAATATCGAAGTTAGGCAATGATGAGCGTATTTATGGCTCTCGGGTAATTTTGCCTATTTTGATTAAATATTGGATTATTGGTTGGGAAATTAATATTTTATTTGGAACAGGACGTGAGGAGGCTCGAGCAGACGAGACCCCAGATCGACAACAGGCTTAGGCCTAATTTGTGAGTGGACGTTTATTTTAAATAAATGCATGCTAAAGTTCACGATTGAATAATTAATGTCGTGGAGTATTTTGACGTCATTTTAATTTTTGACGATTTTTATTTCTCTTGGAGAGATACCGAAAATGGGATTTTCGGTGGATATAAATATGTATTTATGAGAGAGTATGTATAGAAAATGCTAGCTAGCCATATGTGTCTGTCCACCTTAATGGCGTAGCATATAGCCGCATTATGGTGTGACGTGAGCGTTAGACGTAAGCGTAGTAGCCTATTGAGTGTTAATTC
>NC_020492.1:27507134-27508725 GCF_000184155.1 Fragaria vesca subsp. vesca | reverse complement strand
GGTTCATGATTGAACATTTCCTTTTGTTGGAGTTTTACCGTCAATTAATTTTGACGCTTTTATTTCTCTGAGAGAGTTACCGAAAATGGGATTTTCGGTGAATATAAATATGTATTTATGAGGGAGTATGTATATAAAAGACTAGCTAGCCATATGTGTCTGTCCACCTTAATGGCGTAGCATATAGCCGCATTATGGTGTGACGTGAGCGTTGGACGTAAGCGTAGTAGCCCTATATGAGTGTTTAATTCATATAGTGGGTATGGGCGACATATTTATACACCCGTCTGTCCACCTTGATGGCGTAGTGTAGCACCGCATTAAGGCGTGACGTGAGCGTTGGACGCGAGCGTAGTAGCCCTATATAGACCCATGAATTTATATAGGGAGTATGGACGAGTGTAAATACATACATATTTTATAGAGTCTGAGAGGCTCGATATTTTATGGGATAAAAGTTTTATCGCTTGCGGCATGCATTCGATTTTTCCTTACCAATTAATTTAGGGAAACATAAATATTTTATTTATTATTTTATTTTGTCCACTCACTCTAACGTTATTAAATGTTTTCCCCTGGGCCCTTCGTTTTAAATTGCCCAGTTTGCAGAGTTCGGGTTGGATCTAGTAGGAGACGAGGCATAGTCACCCGCATTTCTGCCAGTTTTCGCCAGTAGGTTACCCGTTTAACCTACTCGTGTTTTCTTGCTTCCGCTTGTGTTTAGTAGCTCTGAATACTTTAGAATTTTTGTATATTATGTGATGTTCAGAAGTGTTAAATTAAGAGTGTAATATGAAATTTTCGAGTTAGGGTTGTCCATCTGCAAAGGAGATTTTCTTAATCTTTTCAGTAAATTTTCCTTGGAGGTGGTCCCCGCACGACTTACTCTGGGTTTCAGGGTGAAATTCGGGGTGGGTCGTGTCAGTTGGTATCAGAGCTATAGGTTTCTTTTTCCTGCTTCCTTATCTCTATCATATTTGCCTAAGTAGCACGTAGTGTCTATAGAGTGGTGATCCGACCGCGGCGGATTCATTGACATTTTATGCTTTTGATGCTATGTGTTATTGGCTATATGTGATTATTGTGTTAGTCTTGTTTATGGACTACTAAATATCTTCTTCCTCAGGTGCTATGCCTCCTCGGCGCCCACAGCAACCCCGTGTGGCTACTTCGACCAATGCCGATGAGGGCAATGAGGTCAGGGGACTGGTTGATGATATTGGAAATATGCTGAGGGATGTCATGGATCAAGCTCCACAACCTCATACAGTGAAGAGGAGAGAAGTTTATGAGGCTGGAGCAAGAGAGTTCAAGGGTGCCAAGGGACCCCTCGATGCTTATACTTGGGTGGACAAAATGGAAAAGGCTTTTGCGAGCACAGAGTTGCCAGAAGAAAGCAAGGTGAAGATGGCAGTAACTTTCCTGGATGATTCAGCACATCACTGGTGGTCGCTTGCCAGCAGGAATGTTGAGGATGCGCTGAATATGTCGTGGGAGCAGTTTAAGACCCTCTTCTTGGGGCAATATTTCAGTCCTGCCCACCGCAGCAAGAATTCAGTCGATTTCCTGAATATGAAGAAGAGGGATGATG
>NC_020492.1:27503184-27504666 GCF_000184155.1 Fragaria vesca subsp. vesca | reverse complement strand
AATTTTTGTATATTATGTGTTAAATTAAGAGTGTAATTTTAATTTTCGAGTTAGGGTTGTCCATCTGCAAGGGAGATTTTCTCAATCTTTTCAGTAAATTTTCCTTGGAGGTGGTCCCCGCACGACTTACTCTGGGTTTCAGGGTGAAATTCGGGGTGGGTCGTGTCACATCAAGTAGAAGAAGCTACTTGGGAATCAGAGGAGCAAATGATGCAGCAGTATCCGTATCTCTTCGGATGACATGTATGTTAATTTCGAGGACGAAATTTTTATGAGGGGAGAATTGTCACATCCCGACCCTTATATTTTTACCTTATTTACTAGCCTGATTATAATAAGAATTCTACCGTCTCCGTCATTGAGTAAATAGTTTAATTGGTCCCTAGAGGGGTTTCGGGGACGATTATGTGCGGAGAATTATTCGTATGAGGAAAATACGACGACGGTAAAAATGGTAAATTTTAGCTAGTAAAAGGTAATTTTTATTCGGGTATTATTTTTTCGGGGTGTTTTTATTTTTGGAAGATTGGGTTAAGTGTTGTGGACCGGTTTGGGGTGAGCCCCAAAACCCTTTTTCTCTTCTCCCTCTCTCCCGATTCTCTCTCCTCCCACCCGATTTTCTCCTCTCTGCACCCGGAAATTTCACCACCGCCGTCCGCCGCCGTCCGGCCACCACCGACCGCCAGACTGGTCCCGTTCGGACCCTTGCCTCTTCCTCTCTCATCCTGGACCGGTGCACGCGCCCGGAACGCCGCCGTGAAGGAGCGGTCAACCCCGAAAGGTTCGACTGCCGGAAAGGGTCCTTCGCCGGAGCTCCGTCTTCCGGCCACCATAGGTCGTGATTTTTGGCTCAACTTGTAGCCCTCATCTAGGTGAGTGATCCCTCAAAAGGTTTCGACTAAATTCGATTTCGTTAGGGAGGTTTGTTTAATTGAAAGTTTTAGGGATTTATGGTTGTTTGTGTTCGATCGACATGGTTAGGCTTAGAATTGGAGTTTGTGGTAGTTAGGAATGTTGTAGAGGAGGTTGAGAGGAAGATGCTGCCAATTTTTGGTGAGCATAGGAGGTCGCCGGAAAACGGCTGCCGGCCGCCGCCGGTTAGGAGATTTTTAGGGTTTTAAATGTGGAATATTAAGAAGAGTATATTGGTGTGATTTATGGAATTTTTGGATGAGATTTGGATAGGTTTGTGAATTTCCGAAGTTTGGTATTTTTGGCGGTTAATTAATGTAGAATCCGGCCGTAGGATTTAAGTCGTATTTTGGAGAGGTTGTATTTACGACTGTTGAGTATGATATTTAAGTTCGGATCGTTCCGATTTAAGAATATCGAAGTTAGGCAATGATGAGCGTATTTATGGCTCTCGGGTAATTTTGCCTATTTTGATTAAATATTGGATTATTGGTTGGGAATTAATATTTTATTTGGTAACAGGACGTGAGGAGGCTCGAGCAGACGAGACCCCAGATCGACAGCAGGCTT
>NC_020492.1:27498339-27502196 GCF_000184155.1 Fragaria vesca subsp. vesca | reverse complement strand
CGTCTGTCCACCTTGATGGCGTAGTNTAGCACCGCATTAAGGCGTGACGTGAGCGTTGGACGCGAGCGTAGTAGCCCTATATAGACCCATGAATTTATATAGGGAGTATGGACGAGTGTAAATACATACATATTTTATAGAGTCTGAGAGGCTCGATATTTTATGGGATAAAAGTTTTATCGCTTGCGGCATGCATTCGATTTTTCCTTACTAATTAATTTGGGGAAACATAAATATTTTATTTATTATTTTATTTTGTCCACTCACTCTAACGTTATTAAATGTTTTCCCCTGGGCCCTTCGTTTTAAATTGCCCAGTCTGCAGAGTTCGGGTTGGATCTAGTAGGAGACGAGGCATAGTCACCCGCATTTCTGCCAGTTTTCGCCAGTTGGTTACCCGTTTAACCTACTCGTGTTTTCTTGCTTCCGCTTGTGTTTAGTAGCTCTGAATACTTTAGAATTTTTGTATATTATGTGATGTTCAGAAGTGTTAAATTAAGAGTGTAATATGAAATTTTCGAGTTAGGGTTGTCCATCTGCAAGGGAGATTTTCTTAATCTTTTCAGTAAATTTTCCTTGGAGGTGGTCCCCGCACGACTTACTCTGGGTTTCAGGGTGAAATTCGGGGTGGGTCGTGTCAGAAGGGGGTGAGGCTAAGACACAAGTGAATGAGGCAAATCTGCTCGACAATCAAAGAGATGTATCATGTTGAGTTCAAATGTACTAAACACCGTAGTGACCACAAGATTAAGAGGTGATGTGTGAAGTTGGAATTGGAGCAGCATATTTTAAGGAAAAGCTGTTGTTATGTGTTGATAGATATGTATATTGGAATAGCTGGAGGCTAGAGCTTTAGAACAGAGTAGAAGAAAAGGTTGTTAGGGACTTATGTTTGGCGTAGAAGAAGAGGACTTACTGCGGGGTTTAAAGAAGACACTGTTTGTTTGATCGGGTAGAAAGACTATTGCATTAGGGTTATAGTAGGTGATTAGGTTAAGCATATGGGTTTGAATTATCTCATCTTTGCAAGCCCATTAAGCGGTTTAGATTGTTGGGCATGGATTTCGGTCCTAAGTCCAAAATCCCCAACAACCAAAACCGAGAATGAGCCTCATGTACTTCCGTTACCTTCCACACCACACCCACACTTGTAAAACCCAAGAGCGTGGTTGTGGCTTGGGTCCACATGCGTGGCATAAATATTTGAATAAATATGTAACTTTTGTATTTCGAATGTGATTTACATGTGTATCTCTTTATTGAGCTTGGAATATCCATTGAGCATGAATATTGATTTTTTGGGTATCAACATTAGCCCCCTTGATTATGTAGGCTATGCAATGTCTATGAGATAGGCTATATAATCAATAAGAAGGTGACATGTGGTAAGCATGAAGACCAAATTTATAGAAGCATGAAATTCGAAAGAGTTATAGTTGCACGAGAATTTGGAAGTATTTGCGTGATAAGCTTTATGGAAGAGTGCATGTTTTTACGAAGATGCAAATAAGTAAGCATGAGATAACTAGAATGAGATAAATAGAAAATAAAGTCGTTGGAGCAAAATAACAATGGATTTGGAAGAGAGAATGACTATGAGGCAAAAAGCCTTGTGTTTGGTCAAGAATGAATGCTTGGCTTAACGACTATATTAAGAATTTGGTAAATAAGAAAGAAAGTTAAAATGAAATAGGCAAGTGTATGAGTAGAATGCGTTTCATGGTTAGAGCCAAATTGGGTTCGCGAGTAGAAAGAGAAAGCATATATAAAGTATAAAGTATAAAAGATTATATTATTAAGTATGGGGATTTGGCTTCTGCATATGCTTGATAGTTTGCTTGGCATAATGTATAAAGAGTTCGCGTGGCTTATATATGGTTGAATATTAGTTTAGCATAACCTTGCGAAACCATGTTTAGACACATATAGCGCGTGTGCAATGGTGGTTGCTTGAGGTTATCATTGATGGACCAAGTGAGAGTGTGCGTGGAATTTGAACAAGCTTGGCATGGCTCTCACATGGCCTTGAATAGATGCACGACCTTGATAAAGAGGAGCTTGGCGTTTTCGGTTGTGTATTTAGCATGAGCTTGTGTAAAGCTTGGCGTGTCTCTTTGATCGTGGGTCTGTTTGGTATTATGTTTAGCATGGGCGTGGGATTTGAGATATGCATCAGCTTATTGCATTTACGGCTTGGCATATGAACAAGCATGAAAAATTGGTAAAATTTATTTTCAATATATTTGATTGCATAAGAGAATGCATGAGCATAGGCTTGTAGAGTGCATGAGCATGGGCTTGTAACATAACTATTTTGGGCCCCTTTTTTGTTGTTGTTGTTGTATGGATTGTCTTGTTCATAATGCAAAGAAGTTCAGGTTTCATTAAGAACAAGCGTTGTTCTCAACTGTTGCAGAACAAAGGAGGAGGCAAGACTAGATTTCACTCTTTTTCACCAAATCGCAGGTTTAAGACCAAGAAATACTATGAGGGAGATATGCTTCTCTAATTCGGTATCAGGCAGGCAAATTGCGGAAAAAAAAAACTTCTTAATGGGTTGTTGCAAGAGGTAAGAAAAGCTTAATATGAATATTGCGGTGGCATTTTTTCTCTGGGATTTGAATGGGTAGGCTTCAAATTTCTGGAAAACAGTATTTAAAGCTTGATATCTAGGATGGGTAGGCTTGATTTATGAACTCATAGCCGATGGGTTTGAATTTTGAATAAGGAAAATTGCTTGTTGCATCATGTAATTTTGAATAACATATTGCTCATATTTGTGACTACCACCAGATTTTGTGTTAGGATTCGCATGTGAATTTGCATTCATAAAGCTTGGGCATGATTGAGGCATTCAGCTTTTAAGCTTTCAATTGACGAACAAACAGCTTTCATGATACACCCTGAACCTAGTAATTATTTTTATACCGTAGTTTCCAATTTACTTATAGTAAATCAATTTGGAAAATTGTTTTATTTTTTATATATAGGTAGTTTAGTCGAATTCATAGATTTTTTAATTACCCGAATAGAAGTTCGTAAATAATGAGTAGATAAAATAAATACAGTTTCCATATTTGGGCTAGTTTTTTTAAGTGGGACTTATCCTATTTGATAGAAAAGAAAAGCAGAAAAGTCAAGCCACCCTCACCTTACTCTCTCCCCGACCTCCCAACCCCGTTCGATCTCCCTTGACGGATTGCCGCTGTCTGGTCACGCCGGACCGCCGCACCGGTCCCGTTCGGCAGCTGGGACATCGCTCGACCTTCCTAGGGTAGCAGCCGACCCCATCTCGCCAGCGTTAAAGCGCCGGAAGACCTAGAAGAAGCTGCATCGCAGCTTCTTGTTCTTGACGGAAATTCTTCCTCCGGCCACCAATCGGGAAACTGAAGGTAGGGTTTTGATGCACTCTTGCTGGTTATTCTTTCCTCTAAAGGTAGGAGATCGAATGGGAGTATATAGCAAATTGGGGGTTTTGTGTTCTTGAGCTTGTGAGGTGTTTTCCGGCCAAACCTTTGATTTGTGGGTTTTGTGTTAGTTATAATTATTGTTATGCTTGATGAGAGGAAGAGTTTGGTGTATGCCTTGTTAATTTTGGTTGAAGTTGATTTGGTGGTGGTGGTTGACCGCCACTGCCGGTGACTGCTTGTCAGGACCCACTCCGAATTTCACCCTGAAACCCGAAGTAAATCCTGCGGGGACCACTTCCAAGGAAAATTTACCGAAAATTCGGCATAACCTCCCTTGAAAATGGACAACCCTTCCTAAAAAAAAAAAACACCTGCAACCACTTCTAAAAGTTCCAACTCCAACCTTAACTCTTGGAGCCTTCGTGCTCCCCACAAATCACAACATCT
>NC_020492.1:27494343-27496420 GCF_000184155.1 Fragaria vesca subsp. vesca | reverse complement strand
CTTGAAACAACAAAGACAAATAGAAAATTCACACAAGGCTACGACGCTTGCGTCTAACGCTCGCGTCGCACCATAATGGCATTTTACCTCATTATGGTAGAAAAGACGGTGTATAAATATATATACGCACATATCCCCTATATAAGTTATTATATTTATATAGGGCTACGACGATTGCGTCTAACGCTCACGTTGCACCATAATGGAATTTGACCTCAGTATGGTGGAAAAGCACGTATAACTAGCTAGCATTCCCTCATATACATATTATTCTCATAATCATCTAAATATGGACATAAATACATACTCACCGAAATTCTCAATTTCGGTTATTCTCTAACCACATAAATTATTTCGCATGCACATTATTTAAAATAAAAGTCCACTCACAACTTTAGGCCTAAGCCTGACGTCAATCCGAGGTCTCTCCAATTCGAGCCTCCTCACGTCCTGTTCCAAATATATAATTAATTTCCCACTAAAAATTCAATAACTAAACAAAATGGGCAAAATTAAACGTGAGCCTTCCACACACTCATTATTGCCCAACTTCGCCATTCTTAACTCAAAACGGCTCAAACTTCACCGAACATACCGACAGCTCTAATTACAACTTCCCCCAAAAAATGACTTAAATCATACGGCCGGATTTTACATTATTCAACTGCCAAAAATATCACACTTCGGAAATTCATAACCCTATCCAAAACTCATCCAAAAATTCCATAATTCATTTCAATAAACTCCCCTTAATAATCCAAATTTAAAAACATTATAATCTCCCAACCGGCAGCGGCGGCCGGAGGCCGATTCCGGTGACCTCCAATGCCCACCAAATTTTAACAGCAGATTCTTGTCCACTCCCTCTACAACTTTCCTAACTAGCACAACCACAAAATCCAAGCCTAGCTAGGGTAATCGAACACAAACACCTAAAAAGCCCTAGGATTTCAACTTCGAATTTCTCCTTACCTAGCTCAAGAGGGAGTGAGCCCTTTGGAGGGATTGATGCACGGGAGGAGAGCTTCACAACGAGCCACGACTCGCCGGCTATGGCGGCCGGAGGAGGGAGCTCCGGCGAATGGAGCAACCGGCTGCTAAGGGAGTTTCCTTGTCAAGACCCACCCCGAATTTCACCCTGAAACCAGAAGTAAGTCTTGCGGGGACCACCTCCAAGGAAAGTTTACCGAAAAATCGGCATAACCTCCCTTGAAAATGGACAACCCTTCCTAATAAATACCTGCAAACACTTCTGAAAAATCCAAATCCAACCTTAAACTCCTGGAGCCTTCGTGCTCCCCAAATCATAACATCTCCCAATTTAATTACCAACTTAAACAAGATAATCTCATAGCCAACAGCCACAGTTCAGAGCAACTCTATTTAAAAGGAAATGAACTAGAAATATAAAAATGAGCGGAAGCTACACTATTGACTATGCCTCTTCTCCAAATACGTCCGACTACAACTATGCAATCCTGCAAACTGGGCATTTTTAAAACGAAGAGCCCAGGGGAAAACATTTGAAAATGAAACGTTAGAGTGAGTGGACAAAAATAAATTAACGAATAAATTATTTGTTTCCCCAAAACAATTTCCAAGGAAAATCGAATGCATGCTGCAAGCGATAAAACTTTTGTCTCATAAATGTCGAGCCTCTCAGGCTCTATAATATATGTATGTATTTACACACGTCCATACTCCCTATATAAATTCATGGGTCTATATAGGGCTACTACGCTCGCGTCCAACGCTCACGTCACGCCTTAATGCGGTGCTACACTACGCCATTAAGGTGGACAGACGGGTGTATAAATATGTGCCCATACCCCCTATATGAATTAAACACTCATATAGGGCTACTACGCTCACGTCTAACGCTCACGTCACACCATAATGCGGCTATATGCTACGCCATTAAGGTGGACAGACACATAGGGCTAGCTAGCATTTTTATACATACTCTCCTCATAAATACATATTTATATTCACCGAAAATCCCATTTTCGGTAACTCTCCAAGAGAAATAAAATCGTCAAAATAAAATGACGTCAAAATGCTCCACAACATTAATTGT
>NC_020492.1:27478729-27494174 GCF_000184155.1 Fragaria vesca subsp. vesca | reverse complement strand
CCACTCACAGTATGAAGCCTAAGCCTTCCAATGCTCGGAATACTCCTCGAGCGCTGCCTCCAAATATTCACACCCTATAGACCAAAAACCCACGTCTGATAATAAACAGAAGAACAAATCGGTCAGACCGGACCCATAAAATTAACTATTCAACTTCTTCCTAATTCGATTAGAATCTCTTAGGTTGACCAGAAATTGACCAGGCTTGACCCACGTTTGACAAACAGAAATTAATAATCATTTTGATTAACTTCACAACTATAACTCCTTCGGTCCCAAACCAAACCTTAGCCGGTAATCAAAGTCACAAACAATTTCCATGCCTTTATCACACTAAGCAATTCACTTCCAAAATCACCACGAAGCCAATGGTCTAGATTTTAGGGTTACTATGGGTAGTAATCATATTAACAAAAATTATTTTATGGTCCCCTAGCTCAAGCCAACCAGAACCAACAATTCCAACATTTCTTTTCTACCCAACTTCACACCAACAATTATTAAGGGCACCCAAAAGGGTTTCCAAGAATGAAAGTTTACATAAAGGGGAAAGTTCCCTAAAAAGTGACTTTCTAAATATGGCAGGTTTTCCTAAACCGTAAACTACCACTTACACGAAAAGAAAAGTCAACAAGCTACCTTCACGGATTCTGCCGGAATTGCTGCCTCGGGATTCCGGCGACTTGCCAGAAATACTCGTCGGATTCCGGTGACTTGCCGGAAATACTCGTCGGATTCCGATGACTTGCCGGAATTTTCACCATAATCTCCCTGCATCTTCCAATCTCTAAGTTATCGACAATCATGCAGAAAATAAATGATTCAAACACCAACCAACAACAACAACAACACAGCAGCTCCAAAATACTAGAGGAGATTTTGTTTACCTTCAGTCAATCCCATAACTCTAGTCTAGCTGCTCTCCTGCCGGATCCCAACCTGCAGAAACCTCCAACCATTTATATTTGCTGCCTCGGTCGCCAACTCCACCAAAACAACACCCCACACTTCGGTTCCTCTCAGTCCTAACTCACCCGACCTCTGCCTCTGCCCGGACCAACAAGCAACTGCTCGAAGGTCCATCCTGACTTCACACAAAGCTCACAAAACCCATCGAAACATTGAAGAGCTCATCGAAAATCCATTGAACGTAGGTCGCCGGAGCTAGGAACTAGAAACCCAGAAAAAGGCAGAAAAGGGCTTTGCAGTTTAGAACTCGATTCGGGATGAAACAAACCCAGAAAAGAAGAGGAGAGGAAGGAGAATAAGAATCTGACCTTGGTCTGTCGATTCGTTGCCGGAACTCACCGGAATTTGGGAAGAACAGCCGTTGTCCTCCTCTTCCGATCTCCGCCGAGAATGGCTGCCTCCCGGATTTGAGAGTTGAGCTAGGTCAGGAAGGAGGAGAGGACCACTTGGTGGCAGTCTCGTCGCCAAGGGGTGGCCGGACGGCGCTGCTCTGGCGAGGGACGACGACGGACACAGAGAGAGTCGGGGAGAGGAGAGAGATTCGGTTGGGCTCGGTCAAACCTGACTTGGGCATTTTGACTGGGTCTGACCAGATTTAACAACAAAAATGGACAACAGGTGATCGATGATTAAAGATCAGCGACCCAGATTTTTTATAAATCGTAGAAAATAGTTCGAAGCTCCCAAAAATAATCCGATGATAATGGAGAACTCGTGCCATCGCGCACTACACCCTCGGAACGTTAATAGAAGAATTTAACATTTTAAGAAAAACTCGACAATAAATTCGGGTGTTAAATTACCAAATTACCGAGCATGGCTAACTTCCTCAGTAACTCGTAAGATACCCAGTAAAAGGGGTAAAATTAGGTCCGGGATGTTACATTCCTCCCCATTCCGCGGCGTAACCGGCCCGGTCACCAGCCCAAGCGAGGAGAGGAGGCGGCGGCAGTCCGAACGGGACCGGTGCGGCGACCTGGCTTGGCCGGACGGCGTCGGCGGGCGTAGGATTCCGGCAGAGAAGGAGAGAGCTCGGGAGGGGAAGGAAAAGAAAAGAGAGAAGAAGAAAAAGAGGAGAAGAAGAGAATAAAAGAGGAAATAAAAATGGGGTTTGGGCCTCACTCACCAACCCGGCCCAACACCACAAATATTACCCAACTCCACCAATTTAACACCCCAAAACAAAACACCCTAATAAAAATTACCTTTTACTAGCTAAAATTTACCAACTTTTACCGTCGGCATAATTTTCGCTTACGAATAATTGTCCCTTAAAACCCCTCTAGGGACTAATTAAAACTATAAACTCATTGACGGAGACGGTAAAATTCTTATTATAACCAAGCTAGTAAATAAGGTAAAAATTTAAGGGTCGGGATGTGACACTGCTACCGGTTTTGGTGGTGGTTTTGAGTAATTTTGGATGAGTTCTAGAAAGGATAAATGTTGTTGTATTGTATGGTGATTTTTGGTGAAGAGTGTTTAGAATTTGGGATAGTTTTGATGGCTCCATGGGTGAGAGATGAGTGGTAATGAAGTATTGGATACTTTGGTGAGTGTTAGTAGGAATTTAGGAAATTTTTGAGTTGATTTTGGTGAAAAAGTAGAGGTGAGCCTCATCCATGGAAATTTCCATATTTGTATTTATATGTTAGAACGTTGAGGAAAAATTTGAGATGATTAGTAAAAATAAGGTTGGAGTTCTTCTTAAATTTGGGTGTGTAGAGGGAATGAGGAAGACTTTACCTTTGTTAAAATTATTATTTTTGAGTTATTGTCTCGGACCTTAAATCTCGTTTTGTACAGGACGAGAGGAGACACCACGTGAGGAGGGCTTTGACCGACGTCAGGCTTAGCCATCTATATTGTGAGTGGACATTTTGGTTTTGAATTAATATGCATGCATGATTTCTTGGGCGATTCATTATATTTTCCAAGTACGGTTGGGAATCGTACTTATGCTTTAAATATGAGTTTCGGGGAAAAACATATGAACTTATATTTTCTTTTTATGCCATATTTGTTGAATTATATGATATCAATGCTAGCATGTCGTTCCACCTTTCGAGGTGATGTGACTCCCATGTTCAAGTGGGGTCACGCAAGCCCTTTCCACCCTAGTGGTGATGTGATGTTGCCGGACAAGCCTTGTGCCCTATCCGTCAACTCGACGTGAAGGTACAGGAAGTATGGGAGTACTATGCTTGGGAGGCAACCGAGTCTGGGAAACTCACTTATATGGCCATATAGGATATTTTATTTGAGTTGTTAATTTGACTAGCGGGGCTAGTCTATTATTTTGAAAGTTTATTGTATGAGAAATCTATTTATTTTTCTTATTGCTTTATGACTAGCGGGGCTAGTGTGAATTTTTGTTGAGCTTATAATATTTGCTTGCATGAAAATTCTTGAATTCTGTATAAATGGAAAAGCATATAAAAATTTGATTTAATATCATTATGTTCTTGGATACTTATTAATTAGTTTATTTTTCGTCCACTCACGCTAATGTTTTTAAATGTTTTTCCCTGGGCCCTTTGTTTTCAAATGCCCAGATTACAGAGCTCCTGTTCAGTTTCACTAGGAGTTGAGGCATAGTTTTCCCGCTGCACCTTCCTGACCATAGGTTACCTGTTAACCTATGTGTAGTATTATATTTCCTTCTTGTAGTGCTCTGATGACCATCGGGATATGTAAACTAAGTTGGAGTTATTTTGAAGGTTATGACCCAAGTAGGGAGTTTAACTTTGGTTGGTGTTTGTGTTTAAATATTGTAGTTGAATATTGGGTTTGAATTGGTTAAGTGCTGTTATGACTTGGATTTTGTTGTGGGGAGCTAAGGGCTCCAGGAGATGTGGTTGATTGATATAGTTGAAGTGCTCTTGGTTCTTTTCTCGCAGGTTGGGTTGTCCATTTTTAGGAGAGATTATGCCGAAATTTCGGTATAATCTCTTTTAAGAGTGGATCCCGCAAGACTTGCCTGTTTTACTATGTGTTTTCGGGGCGGGTCTTGTCATTTCATATGTAGGCATGTGTCATACTCACCGCGGTGATCACTGCAGCAACATCCTTAGCCCCCAGATGTATTGACAAGACGGACGTGAAATTGGAATACAATATCAGACCAAGCTAGGTCATCTCTGTCACATCCCGACCCTAAAATTTTTACCTTATTTACTAGCTTGGTTATAATAAGAATTTTACCGTCTCCGTCAATAAAGTTATAGTTTAATTGGTCCCTAGAGGGGTTTTGGGAGACGATTATTTCGGAGAGTTATTCGTAGGAAAAATTTCGACAACGGTAAAGAGGATAAATTTTGGGCTAGTAAAAGATAATTTTTAGTGGGTATTATTTTTGGAGTTGGGTGTATGTTTGGTGTGGGTATTTTTAGAGTTGTCCCGGTTTGGGGTTAAAGGCCCAAAGTCCATTTCTCTCATCTCTCTTCCTCCTCTCTTTCCTCCCGGTTCTCCCTCTCCCGAGCTCTCTCTTTCTCTGCCGGAAATCCATCACTCGCCGCCATCGTCCGGCCGAGCAAGGCTGCCACACTGATCCCGTCTGGACCAGCGTCTCCTCCTCTCTCATCCTTGGCTGGTGAGCGCTGCCATAACACTGTCGAGCGGAAGGAAACTTGTCTCGAAGGACCGACTGTGTTCTCGCTGGAGCTCCCTCCTCCGGCCACCAAAGCCGGCGATCCTTGGCTCGTTTTGTAGCCCTCCTCCCGTGCATCAATCCCTCCAAAGGGCTCACTCTCTCTTGAGCTTGGTAAGAAGAAATTCGAAGTTGAAATCCTAGGGCTCTTTAGATGTTTGCATTCGATTCCCCTAGCTAGGCTTGGATTTTGTGTTTGTGCTAGTTAGGAAAGTTATGGAGGGAGTGGAGAGGAAGCTACTGTTAAAATTTGGTGGGCATTGGAGGTCGCCGGAATCGGCCTCCGGCCGCCGCTGTTTGGGAGGTTTGTATGGTTTTAAATGTGGAATATTAAGGAGAGTTTATTGATGTGAATTATGAAATTTTCGGATGAGTTTTGGATAGGTTTGTGAATTTCCGAAGTTTGGTATTTTTGGCGTTGAATAATATAGAATCCGGCCGTAGGATTTAAGTCATTTTTCTGGGGGAAGTTGTATTTACGGCTGCCAAGTATGGTATTAAAGTTTGGGTCATTTCGATTTAAGAATATCGAAGTTAGGCAATGATAAGCGTGAGTTTGGCTCTCGGTTAATTTTGCCTATTTTGTTTACATATTGGATTTTTAGTTGGGAAATTAATTATATATTTGTGCCAGGGTTCGAGGAAACCTCACTGGAGTGGCGATTTGGATTTCGTCGGGCTTATGCCTAAAGTTGTGAGTGGACCTTTGTTTAAATTGAAAAGCATGCGATGAATTATTTTGTTCATCATTTATTTCTTCTTATGAGACTTATTGATTTCTCAGTTATTTGGCAATTTTTCCTCCTTTGGAGAGTTCCCGAAAATGAGATTTTCGGTGGATATCTTTATTGGATATTATGAGTATAGTATGTATATAAATGCTAGCTAGCCATACGTGCTTGGTCCGTCATAATGAGGTAAAATTTCATTATAGCGTGACGTGAGTGTTAGACACAAGCGTCATAGCCCTATATGAAAACTACTTTCTTTTCTGGTTTATTTAGGTTTTCATATAGGGAGTCCACATTTATACATACACCGTCCTCTTCGGTCATAATGAGGAAAAATTTCATTATGGCGCGGCGTGAGCGTTAGACGCAAGCGTCGTAGCCTTGTATGAATTTCTATTTTTCTAAGTTGTTCATAGAATTCACACAAGGAGTCTGACGAGTGTAAATACATACACATATATGTTTATATATAGTTTAGCCTGAGAGGCTCCATTTTATTTGAGTTGGTGACTAGCAAGAGCTAGTCGTGAAATTGCCAGTTTATGAGTTGAGCGCTTTTAAGCGGTTGCATGCAGTATAATTTCTTTGGAAATTAAAATGGGAATGCATAAATATTTTATTCGTAAATTTATTTTTGTCCACTCACTCTAACACGTTTTCAAATGTTTCCTCCTGGGCCTTTCGTTTTAAAAATGCCCAGCTTGCAGGTTAGCTTAGTTGAGGTTGGACGTACATGGAGATGAGGCATAGTCATCATATAGCTTCCGCTTGTTAATTTTTTATGTTTCCTTTCTTCCTGTTAGAGTTGCTCTGAACCTATAAATGGTTGGATATGAGACTTGTTTAGATTAGTAAATAATTTGGGTGGTGTTGTGATTTGGGGAGCACGAAGGGTCCAGGAGTTTAAGGTTGGATTTAAATTTTCAGAAGTGTTTGCAGATATTTATTAGGAAGGGTTGTCCATTTTCAGGGGATGTTATGCCGATTTTTCGATAAATTTTCCTTGGAGGTGGTTCCCGCAGGATTTACTTCGGGTTTTAGGGTGAAATTCGGGGTGGGTCCTGACAATCCCAAGTCGACCCCTTGCTCGAGATTGATTGCGTGGGAGCAACTCCTTGGCCTGTAAGTACACAACCTTGATTTCATTCTTCTCATGACCTTACTATAGAAACCATGCTTTGCAGTAGTATATATGCAGTTCCAACAACGACTTGTAGACTTGTGAATTCTTGGAGTGTATAAAGGAATGCTTTTAGAATGCAAAAAAACCTTTTTGCTTGATATTTAGCATGTGCACTTCGCATAATAATATATCTTTCCTTGGTGGACTTATTGCATATGCACTTAGTTTAAGAGCAATGAGCATGACAGTATATGTAATTTTGCTACGGTGGTAACTGACTACTAGAAATAGGGGCAGGGGGTTGTTGAAAGCTGGAAAAGAAGAATGTGGTATAGAGTTGAAGCTTTTAAATGCTGGAATTTGGACATGAATCTAGAAACAAGTAAGTTTATCAAGCAGGGTTCTGATGATAAACATCTGAGTTCACCTCGCGGTAAACATGATGTCAGCTCTAGGTTTAGGTTGCTTAGAGTTTGCTGCTTGGAATTTGGTGACTAGAGGATTGAATTTGTGGATATCAAACTTTTGGTGCTTGTGATTGTGGCTTCTTCATGGCAAGGGACAGAAATTGCTGAGAATGGAAATTTTTTTTCCCACAGTATAGAGATTCGGCTTGCTGCAGGGGTTAAGCTTAAGATAGAGTATTGATTATTTCGGTTTAAGAAAAAACTTGCTAATGACCTTGGTTTGATATTAGGCCTGGAGTATGGAGTAGAGTGTTGTGGCTAATATCGTTGAGGCACAAGAAGAATAGTTTGTACAATGGAAGCTTTGCTAAGAGTTTTCCACTACAATAATGAAAAATTGAGATAGCTGCAGGGAGAAATAAAAGGCAAACCATATTGAGTCTTGTAACTACTTATAGTTATGGACAGGTATTGGTATTTTGGGTAGTAGAATAGTTGCGGCAATGGAAGCTTCTGTTGCAGTAATGAAAGTCTGAGACATGATTGAGAGTCGCGAGGAGAAAGAATCTAGAAAGACAGGTTTAACTATACTTATAGTTGTAAACTGGCATCGGTTCATTAGCCTGGAGAAAGATTGGAATATAAATGCCATAAGGACATTATTAGGACCGCTGGGAAATGGCAGAGACATTGGTTGTGGAGAGTGTATGGTTTTGCCTGGTATTAAAGCTTGAGAGGGATACGTACTGGCTTGTATAATGCTTGGTTTTGTTTTTTGTTTTTTTGTTTTTCTTGAACAATGTCGTCACCACTTAGCCCCCAAGTGTCTTAGAATATCATCTAAGATAAGGTGTTTCAAGAGTGACGACGATTACGACTTATGCTTGGAATATGGCTTGATTGATATATAATTCGCTTGCTGCATTAGTTTAAGCTTGATTGAATATTGACTTGACTGAATGTTGCTTGATTCTTGATTGAGCATTGATTCCTTGCTGTAATAGTTTTGGCCTGACTGAGTATTGCTTTTTGCTTGATTAAGTATTGGTTGTTGCTTGATTGAGTCTTGTTTGCATGTTCCAATACAATGGTTTCCTTCATAGCATGTATATTATTTGAAATCAGCATATGGTTAAGCTTTGGGAAAGATCATGAATGGATTGACTGGTTTTCTATGCTTCGAATGGGGATTTTTTTTTTTCAAAGATTTTGAATAGATAAACTTGTGGTGCAGTATGAAAAAGTTCACTGCAGCTCCCAATGAGCTAATGAAAGATACCAGCTTGATTTGATAAATAGCTGGATACAAATATATGAACGAAAAGCTAAGGGTTAAAAAATGACATTGGAACTTGTGTGCTTGACTAAAATTTTGGTTTGAAGTTCCCAAGACAAAGAAATTTAGCATGATATGTGGATCTTGTCTGCACCATTGACTTTATTGTGCTGCAGTGTTGAGTCACATATATGACTATTGTGTAAAAGAGTACTTGCACATTGTGTAAAAATGTGTTTCCACTTTTCCTAGCTTGCGTTGCATTTTTTGTTTTCTAATGTGCATGTCAGTAGCAAGATAGAACTTAGAATGCTTGATTGCTTGGTTTGAATAAGGCAATAAGCCTTCAAGTGCATGATGCTTGAATCTTTAAGTTGTTCTTTTTTTTTTCTTTTGGCAAGAATAAATGATTTTTTTTTTTTCACAGCAGTGATCTATGAAGCTGATATCATTTGCACATATCACAATCCATGTACTATTCAATAGCCGCAAAGCTTTGGTTGTCTCCAATATGAAAGATATATTTTATTTGCTTGCCAAAGCATCAAGATGGATTTGTGAAGCTTTTGAAAGTAAGAAGGCTCATGTTAAGTGGTGATGAGATTTTGAAGCAAAATGACTGAGGTGAGCTACTTGTTTATGGACTGAGTTGTTGTCAAAAATGTTGGAATGCTTGGTTATAGCTTGACTTTGTAGAGTGTTTTGCTTCTTTTGGTTTAGATCTGGAAGAGTAGCATAATCGTGGAGCGATTCAGTTTGCTTGATTAGGGAGACAACATTGGTTAGCATAAACCACATATGGTTGGATCTACACTATGCATCTATTTGGTAGTGAGGATAAAGAATAGCTTTTACACTACTGGAATGAAATATATGGTTTGAAATTGAAGAAAAACTTGAAACCTGAGTTTATAAAATGAACAGGCTATGACAAGAGAGGATATGGATATGGCATGCGGAGCCATGAATCGTTGAAAGTTTTGGCTGGTAGAGAAAGCATAGGTTTTTAGCTTGTTGAGTTTTGGTTTGAGATTATGGAGACCAGAAAGATTATAGAAATGATGAAGGAGAGAATTTGGAGATATTAAACCCAGTCCCCAATGGAGTCGCCAATTATGTTGGGGTCATATTGAACAGAGGCTGCTTGATTTCCTCTTTCTACCCCTTCTGAGTTCCAAAACTAGGCCCAAAGCTCTTTAAAGCTTTTGTGCGTGTTTTCCCCAGGATCTCCCCTATAGTAATATTGGCTTGTTGCGGGGATGATAGCCTGCTGCGGTGACATGTTGTTTGTGATCTGGAGGCATGAACTTGATGTGGTTTTGAATGCATGATAGATGAACAAAATACATGAAAGAGCTTGCAAGATGGCATGAGGCGTGGGAGCTAGAAGCACATGAGTTGCAGAAGATGAGAAATTGCTATGGCTAAAGGTTTGTTGCGGGGTAATCTATTGCAGTGAGGAGAAAAATGATTTGGTGGTGTTTGATTGGTTTAGGGGTGTATAGAGCTTGAGAATGGTTTTGGATTGGAGGCTAGGGATGCTTGGCTTGATGCTTAAGGCTTGAGGCTTGCTTATGTGATCTAGGATGTATTACTTGGGATTGTATGTTATGCTGCTTGAGTTGTGTGTTTTTGCAGCAACTAAAGGCTTTATTTATAGGCTGGAGGGGGTGAGGCTAATACACAGGTGAATGAGGCAAATCTGCTGGACAATCAAAGAGATGTATCATGTTGAGTTCAAATGTACAAAACACCATAGTGACAACAAGATTAAGAGATGATGTGTGAAGTTGGAATTGGAGCAGCATATTTTAAGGAAAAGCTGTTGTTATGTGTTGATAGATATGTATATTGGAATAGCTGGAGGCTAGAGCTTTAGAACAGAGTAGAAGAAAAGGTTGTTAGGGACTTATGTTTGGCGTAGAAGAAGAGGACTTACTGCGGGGTTTAAAGAAGATACTGTTTGTTTGATCGGGTAGAAAGACTATTGCATTAGGGTTAAAGTAGGTGATTAGGTTAAGCATATGGGTTTGAATTATCTCATCTTTGCAAGCCCATTAAGCGGTTTAGATTGTTGGGCATGGATTTCGGTCCCAAGTCCAAAATCCCCAACAACCAAAACCGAGAATGAGCCTCATGTACTTCCGTTACCTTCCACACCACACCCACACTTGTAAGCCCCAAGAGCGTGGTTGTGGCTTGGGTCCACATGCGTGGCATAAATATTTGAATAAATATCTAACTTTTGTATTTCGAATGTTATTTACATGTGTATTTCTTTATTGAGCTTGGAATATCCATTGAGCATGAGTATTGATTTTTTGGGTATCAACAGTAATACTAAAAGGCTACACCATATAGGAAAACTAGCACACACTTACTCAGTGACAATAGCAGGCCATTCACTTCCATCCAGGCGCCTTTTCAGTGGATCCATATAGCGTGCGGTTTCCAATTCCGGGTTCACAATCGTCAAGGTCCAGTGTTGACTATGCAATAACATACAATGTCATCTCAGATGTTTGTCTTAAGCACTAAATCATTTGTACCCACAAAATCTAGTTCATTGTTATGTACCCTGTGTTATATGGGATCAAATAGATCTGCCCAGGCTTCCCATTCTTGTACATAACAGACAGATCACGAGACCTTGCTGTGGGAGTTCCACTTCCAATTGCACTGACTTTATCAGAGTCGACAAACCGCATCATATCCTCCATCTTGTTCTGCTTTAACACTTTATTCAAGTAGCTACAAACACATATTGCAACATGAAATGATTATAACTACTTCAAAATAAACAAAGAAACATGCTTCATAATTCAGCCGCATAATCCATTATGAAATATAAGAACTAGTAAACAAGTATAATAATTTACCTCATGTAGAATAAAAGAGCACCGTTCGATACTTCTTTCTTGTGGGCTATGGCGTAAACATCAGCTCTACATATATATGCTTTCTTTGGATGTCCAAAAAGATCTGCTTGAAACACAGTGTTCACTGTCTTCCCTTCCTTAAGAAAAGTGTTTGCCCAATTGCATAAGTCAATCAATGTCTTCGGCAGATTCGGGGGCAAATTATCCAGATCTTCATTGTCCTGAATGCGTTGAATTGGTTTCTTCCTGCCATAACCACGTTTTGGTTTCTTGTTTTGCAAAATTAAGAGAAAATGCATGTTAGCAACTTAAATGAGGAATTAAAACATGAACTATTGTCAAAAAAACTCAAATATAATTGCACATAAATAAAGTACATCAGACATATATATTGCAGTACCTTTCTTTTAGTTGTTGCAGTAACAGCCTTTGCTCCATGTGTAACAACCAGGTCCTTAGGCTAGGCAACACAGCTCCCAACCACATCGTCCACGGTTAAAATCTCATCCCTCACTGGAATAGGTACCAGGGCATCACCTTCAATAGCCCGTATAACTGAAACACGCACGCTGTTTTCGCCCAATAGCACACCATGTAGTAGCTGATTGCTTGACTCACCACCGACACCAATACTTTTGCAATGGCAACTATATTTTCCACCGTATTTATTGCCAGTCGACACTCATTTTCACCACAAGTCAAATCCTAACACAAACAATGGAAAAATAAAAATTACTTAAATCTTATTCGTTTAATTCATAGCTGGCAGTAAAGCCTAATGATGGAAATAGAGAGGAGTTAAAGGAGAAAAGAGGTAAATTACCAGAGTAATATAATTTGCAGCCTTTGGAGCAAAGTCTGTAACCTCATCCAAGTCCATTGTTGTTTCTTCATTCTGCTTAGGGTCAGGTACTTCATGGGGGTCAATCGTATCCTCGATGAACTTCTCAGCAACTAAATCCAATCTCTTCTTGACCGAGCTGAGCTCAACATTTATTTCCGTCGCCATTTGAACCTTCTCGAAATTGGGATTGCAGCTCCCACTGACTAAATTGAGTTCGTTCACTAGTGTGACAGGTGTAGAGATTTGCACACCAGTAGGCTGCAGCCTTCCTAACAGTGACTTAAACTAAGCTTTCCATTTTTCATCAAGTTTTTGTATCCTTTTTTCAGTTTCCTCCCCCCATTTTGCTTTTTGTTCTGCCATAAACTCCTCTTGCTCCTCCTCCCAATATAAGCCTTATACTTTTCTTGGTTGCCTGAGAACCACCACCTCTTTTTTGCTTTCCTGGCAAGTCGAAGACGACATCAGGTTGAACAAAACCCCCAACTCCTCTTACCCTACCAGGATGCTCTGGTTTCTTCAGTGCTAAGGTGAGGACATCTGTTAAGACCTTTCCTTGCTGGTGCCATTACCTGAAACCCATTTAAAAAAGACTAGTCAGCTAGCATACTGAGGTTAGAAAAGAAGAACAATAATGTCGAGAAAAATAGGATAATACAGAAAAACACACTCTTTATAATAAAGGCAACAATGTTATGTGTTAAAAGAAAATATGTCAATCACATTTCAAAGAAAACATCCAACAAAACATCAGACTGTTGTTCTAATAACTTCAATTATATATAGATTACAGTCCTGTTAGCTAGCATTCCATTCATTGCCTTCAAATTCACTATTAACGTGACCAGGTAAGCTACTATTATCTATCCATATTCCTTCATTGCCATCACGCATATGCCTGGTAGGGTGATTCTCATCTACATCATCAAATGTGTCAACTGATGGCATTGCTGGAATGAACGATTGTTCATCTGTGTCTTCAACCTCATCGTCATCATCAACCCCATGGTAGTCTATATTCGGGCACCTCACGACTACTGACCATTCCGCATCTAGCGGATCCTCAATATAAAATATTTGTTTCACATGTGTAGCAAACACAAAAGGATCATTTAAATGCCCTAACCTATTCAGTTTCACCAATGTAAACCCAAGTTCGTCTACTTTGACGGCTCTAGTACTCTCTACCCAATCACAGTGGAACACAGGAACCCTAAACTTATAGTAGTCCACTTCCCATATACTTCTAATAACTCCATAGAAGTCCATAGCACCGTCAGATGGATTTTGATCCCTCGCACTTGCAACTTGCATTGCATTGGCAAGCAATGTTACATTGCTGTTTTGAAATGATCGAATGCTGACTCTCTCTTTGGTGTTGTAGTCAACTCCATTGACATGGTAAGCAGCATAGGTTGGCACTTGATTTTTGGGACCAGCAGCCATCCACCTTAATGTTTGTGAAACTTTATCAGATTTCAGCCTCAATTGATTTGCAACCTGCCACAACGATTGTTCATTAAAAAAGGAGGAAGCCTATGTGACATACATTTTCAATTTTTGTAAAATAACACTTGTACAATCACATAGTATATAATTTCACTTACCCTTTCTTTTAACCGGTCTGGAAATGTTGCATTATGTTTTTCCCTCATCCACTTCTTGTTCATCACGTTATTTGGCTAAATCAACTCTAAATATTCATTGTGCTCCCTAGACCGAAGAACAAGGAAAGCCATTAAGCTTTGAAAAACTTTAAGGTTAAAGGGTATTGAAATATAAAAAAATAAAAAAGGCTGATGTATACACTTACTTGATGTAGGGCTGGACGTCTTCAATATTTTGTAAGACACAAAGGTGTGCAAGATGCATCTGCTTTCCGTACACAGCTATGATAGTTGGCCGTGATAAGGGCCTGCTCTGTTTGTAGTTTCTAGCTTTGCTTGTCGATGGAATTCCCACAGCGATACCACCTTCAGAATGGATACGCTCTTCTAAATACTCTACAGCTTCTTCAACAATATACTTCTCAGCCATGCAGCCCTCAGGAAAATGTCGATTTTTAACATACCCTTTGAGTACTTTCATGTACCTCTCGAATGGGAACATCCATCGGAAAACACAGGGCCACACCATTCAACTTCTCTAACAAGATGTACTGTAGATGAATCATAATGTACAAAAATGAAGGTGGGAAGAATTTTTCAAGACAAACAAACAGTATCAACCAGATCTGCTTGCATTGTTTAAGTCTAGAAACATCTATGACTTTACTACAAATTGCCTTAAAAAACAGGCAGAACCGAATAATGGCATACCTAACAGGCTTCTCTAGAACTGATCTTAATGCAACGGGGAGTAGATACTACATCACTGTGTGGCAGTCATGTGACTTAAGACCGACCAGTTTTAAATCTTCCATAGAGACCAAATTACTACTATTTGAGGAGAAGTGTGTAGGAATTGACATTCCAAAAAAGGATCTGCAGACTATTTTTTTCTCATGATGCAGCAAATTCCAACTAGCCAAAGGCAACTTGGCCTTTTTCTCCCCAGCTACCACTTTCAAATCAGTTTTGATGCCCATATCGACCATGTCCAAACAGCAAGTAAGTCCATCCTTTGTCTTACCAAGAATATTCAAGAGGGTCCCAATTATGGCATCGCAACAATTCTTCTCAATGTGCATCACATCAAGAATATGGCGTACTAGAATATATTTACTGTAACATCCCGGCCCCAATTTTACCTATTTACTAGGTATTTCACGAGTTACTGAAGAATTTAACCGTGCTCGGTAATTTGGTAATTTAACACTCGAGTTTATTGTCGAGTTCTCAAAATGTCAAGTTCTTCTTTTATGGACCCGAAGTCCTAGTGCATGTCGATACGAGTTCGTCGGTGTCTCCGGATTATTTTTTTTGGAGTCTCGAGCTATTTTTCTGCGATATATTGAAGGTTCGGTAAAAGGAGTTAATTGTCTGGAATTAGAGTATGACTTTTATTCTGGGCCATAGGATCTAGGGTTTTGTTTTCAGCTGTGGGTTTAGGCTTAAAAAGGTTAAGAGGGGGTTGACCCAGTCAAGGAAGCCACACTCGGTTTGACCCGAGCCCAGACTTCCCTCTTCCTCTCCGCCTGCCTCCGGCGTCCTCCGCATGACGCCATCGTCTCCGGCCATCCCTGGCGACGAGACCATCTTCGATCTCTTCCTCTCCTTCTCTTCTATCTAACCCGGTCCATGGATCACACTTTCTTCTCGATTCGGTGGTGATCGATCGAAGGAAAGCTCGACTGTGTTCTGCAATTTCTGGCGAGCTCCGGCAGGGACGACGGCTATGAAGGGTATAATCTTGTTCTCCTCTCTTCCCTTATCCTTTCTATGTTCTGGGATATTCGAATCGAACCCTAATTGGAAAATCCTTTTTCTTCTCTTTTCTGTGTTCGAGCTCGAGCTCCGGCGACTGCGTTCCCGAGAGGCTCGGCGGTCTCCTTCCCTCTCCTAGTGTTACCCTAACCCGAAGAGAGGCGGAGCAAAGGCTAGAGGGGACCTGAAGCTGTGTGGAAAT
>NC_020492.1:27459391-27470834 GCF_000184155.1 Fragaria vesca subsp. vesca | reverse complement strand
AGATTCCGGCCGTCCTCCCGCCGCCGTCCGACCTCCGTTCGCCGCCGGACCGGTCCCGTTCGGTCGGTCTCCCTCCCAGCAACATTTCTAGACCGGTGAGAGGAGCCCTAGCGCCGCCGTGAGTGAGCGGTGCCGCCCGAAAGAACCGACTGCCCCGAGCTTCCCTTCGCCGGAACTTCCTCCTCCGGCCACCAATCCGGGCAAGCTTGGTACGGTTTTGTAGCCCTCCTCCCGTGCAACAACCCCTCCAAACAGCTCCCTCCCTCTTGAGCTAGGTAAGGAGAAATGTGGAGTTGAAATTTCTAGGCTTTTAAGTTATTTTCGTTCGATTAGCCTAGTTAGGCTTGGAATTGGGTGATGTGTTGGTCATGAAAGTTGTAGAGGAGATTGAGAGGAAGATTCTGTTAAAATTTGGTAGCATTTGCAGGTCGCCGGAAAACGGCTGCCGGCCGCCGCCGGTTAGGAAATTTTTAGGGTTTTAAATGTGGAATATTAAGAGGAGTATATTGGTGTGATTTATGGAATTTTTGGATGAGATTTGGATAGGTTTGTGAATTTCCGAAGTGTGGTATTTTTGGCGGGTAATTAATGTAGAATCCGGCCGTTGGATTTAAGTCGTATTTTGGGGAGGTTGTATTTACGACTATTGAGTATGATATTTAAGTTCGGATCGTTCCGATGTAAGAATATCGAAGTTAGGCAATGATGAGCGTAATTATGGCTCACGGGTAATTTTGCCTATTTTGATTAAATATTGGATTATTGGATGGGCAATTAATATTTTATTTGGAACAGGACGTGAGGAGGCTCGAGCAGACGAGACCCCAGATCGACAGCAGGCTTAGGCCTAATTTGTGAGTGGACTTTTGTTTTAAATAAATGCATGCTAAGTTCACGATTGAATAATTAATGTCGTGGAGTATTTTGCCGTCAATTAATTTTGACGCTTTTATTTCTCTGAGAGAGAGTTACCGAAAATGGGATTTTCGGTGAATATAAATATGTATATATGAGAGAGTATGTATAAAAAATGCTAGCTAGCCATATGTGTTTGTCCACCTTAATGGCGTAGCATATAGCCGCACTATGGTGTGACGTGAGCGTTGGACGTAAGCGTAGTAGCCCTATTTGAGTGTTTAATTCATATAGGGGGTATGGACACATATTTATACACCCGTCTGTCCACCTTGATGGCGTAGTGTAGCACCGCATTAAGGCTGACGTGAGCGTTGGACGCGAGCGTAGTAGCCCTATATAGACCCATGAATTTATATAGGGAGTATGGACGAGTGTAAATACATACATATATTATAGAGTCTGTGAGGCTCGATATTTTATGAGATAAAAGTTTTATCGCTTGCGGCACGCATTCGATTTTTCCTTAGATATTAATTTCAGGAAACATAAATATTTTATTTATTATTTTATTTTTGTCCACTCACTCTAACGTTATTAAATGTTTTCCCCTGGGCCCTTCGTTTTAAATTGCCCAGTCTGCAGAGTTCGGGTTGGATCTAGTAGGAGGCGAGGCATAGTCACCCGCATTTTTGCTAATTTTCGTCAGTAGGTTACCTGTTCAACCTACTCGTGTTTTCTTGCTTCCGCTAGTGTTTAGTAGCTCTGAATACTTTTGGATTATTGTATATTATGTGTAGAATTTCTGAAGGATAATTATGTGATGTTTGGAAGTGTTGAATTAAGAGTGTAATTTGGAATTTTCGAATTAGGGTTGTCCATCTGCAAGGGAGATTTTCTTAATCTTTTCAGTAAATTTTCCTTGGAGGTGGTCCCCGCACGACTTACTCCGGGTTTCAGGGTGAAATTTGGGGTGGGTCGTGTCACATATAATGCTAATGGATCTGCCGCGGTCAGACCATCACTCTGTAAACACTAAGTATGACCAAGAATATGAGGTAGTACTAAAAAGAGAAAGGAATCGAATAACCTAATGCTCTGATACCAACTGTCAAGACCCACCCCGAATTTCACCCTGAAACCCGAAGTAAATCCTGCGGGAACCACCTCCAAGGAAAATTTACCGAAAATTCGGCATAACCTCCCTTGAAAATGGACAACCCTTCCTAATAAAAACTTGCATACACTTCAAAAGAATCCATCTATAACCCTCTACTCCTGAAGCCTTCGTGCTCCCCAAATCACAACATCTCCCAATTTATTTACTAACTTTAATAAGAAAAACTCACAATCAACAATCACAGGTTCAGAGCAACTCTATTAGAGGAGAAATAAACTAGAAATATATATATATATATAAGCGGAAGCTATACTACTAACTATGCCTCGTCTCCATGTACGCCCGACCTCAACTATGCAATCCTGCAAACTGGGCATTTTCAAAACGAATGGCCCAAGGGAAAACATTCGAAAACGTTAGAGTGAGTGGACAAAAGTAAATTTAAAAGAAACGAGCAATAAATATCTTTATGCTTTCCCAAATTAAATTTCCAAAGAAAAGCAAATGCATGCCTCAAGCGATAAACTTTCAACTCATAAAATATCGAGTCTCTCATGCTCTAAAATATATGTATGTATTTACACACGTCCATACTCCCTATATAAATTTGGATTTATATAGGGCTACTACGATCACGTCCAACGCTCACGTTACGCCTTAATGCGGTGATACACTACGCCATTAAGGTGGACAGACGGGTGTATAAATATGTGCCCATACTCCCTATTTGAATTAAACACTCATATAGAGCTATTATGCTCACGTCAAACGCTCACGTCACACCATAATACGGTTATATGCTATGCCATTAAGGTGGACAGACACATATGGCTAGTTAGCATTTATATACATACTCTCCTCATAAATACATATTTATATTCACCGAAAATTCTATTTTCGGTAACTTTCTAAGAGAAATAAAATTGTCAAAATTAAAATGACGTCAAATGCTCCAACAAAACTAATTGTTCAACCATGAACCATAGCATTCATATTATTTAAAACAAAAGTCCACTCACAACTTTAGGTATAAGCTCGACGAAATCCAAATCGCCAGTCAAGTGAGGTCTCCTCGAATCCTAGCACAATAACCATGCTTAGGACCAAACTTCAAATTTAGAAAAAAATAATACTTAAAATATATAACCCAAAACTCTTCCGCGTAACCCACTACCCTTTCTAGGGTTAAAACAATAATAAGAGAAATCCAACGACCATTTTAATAATTCAATTATTTGCTTCACTTGAAATCAATTAGTTCTTAAATAAGAACAAACCTTTCACTAACTCCATTCCTCATTTATCCATTTTCTTAATCTGAGAAATCCTCGATCACAACACAAAAACAAATGATTCTTCATCCATACAATCCTCATTCACTTCCTCTCTACACAACTTCTCACCATAAATCACCAAGGGCACCCAAAAATGGGTTTCCATAAATAGAAGTTTCCAAAACGGGAAAGTCTCCCTAAATAAAAACTTTCCTAACATGGAAGATTTTACTAAACCGGAAACTACGACTTGAATTAGAAAGAATAACCTTGAGAACTACCTTCTCAGCTCTTTGTCGGATATGCTGCTTCGCCATAACCCTCACTGGATTCCGGTGACCTACCGGAATAGTTCGTCGGATTCCGGCGACTTGCAAGAATTTGGCCATAGCCTCCCCGCAAACTCCGAATCACCAAGTTATCGACAACAACAATCAAAACATTCACATTAGCAGCCATACTCCAATTTTCTCAAACCCTAATCAACACAGCAGCAACCCAACAACTCTAGATGCAAGAAGATTACCTTCAGATGACAGCAAAACTTCTCTTGCCGGCGGTGGCTCTCTTGTCGGATTCCGGGTTCGTGGTTCCAGCAGCAACACCTCAAGTCTCCACATACGGTTGTTTTGGCCTCTTGGAGCTCAGCAGATCGTCGGGAAGGAGACAAGAGGTACCATGAAGCCTCATCGGCTTCAGCAAAACCCGGAGCACTCGCCGGAAACCATCGGACGCCAGTCGCCGGAGCTAAGAGCTCGAAACCCAGAAAAGAGAAGAAAGGGGTTTCCAGCTTAGGGTTTGATTCGCACATTAAATGACATAGAAAGGGAGAGGGAAGTGAGGAGAACAAGAATATACCCTTCAATGCCGCTGTCCTCCGCCGGAGCTCGTCGGAAATCGACACAAACAGTGAAGTATCCATGCTTTCGATCTCCCTCGATTTCGGTCACACATGCGATCCACGTCTAGGCTAGA
Source organism: Fragaria vesca subsp. vesca (assembly GCF_000184155.1). Classification (NCBI taxonomy): domain Eukaryota; kingdom Viridiplantae; phylum Streptophyta; class Magnoliopsida; order Rosales; family Rosaceae; genus Fragaria; species Fragaria vesca. Next base: position 27,466,610 of record NC_020492.1, on the reverse strand, counting down.
AAGGAGAGAAGGAAAAGAAGAGAACGGCGGTGGTCTCGTCACCTGGGGTGGCCGGACGGTGGCACTCCGGCGTGGAGAAGACGAAGAAGAGAAAGAAAGAGAGAGAGAGACTCGGTTGGGCTCGGTCAAACCCGACTTGGCTCTTTGACTGGGTCTGACCAATCTTCCTCTATTTAACAACAAAAAAAAATGGACAGCAGGTGATCGATGATTAAAGATCAACGACCCATATTCTTTGATAAATCGTAGAAAATAGCCCGAAACTCCCAAAAATAATCCGAGGACATCAGAGAACTCGTGTTGACGCGCACTATGACCTAGGAGCCTTAAATGAAGAATTAAACATTTTGAGAAAAACTCGACAATAAAATCGAGTGTTAAATTACCAAATTACCGAGCACGGTTCAATTCCTCAGTAACTCGTGGAATACCTAGTAAATAGGTAAAATTGGATCCGGGATGTTACAGTTTTACTCTTTTCCAGGTCTTTTCTTTACTCTTGAATGCTTCCAGTTTTGTTATGCTCATATATGTTCAAGTGTGGAAAATTATTGGGGGTCAGTAATTTTCCTGACCAGAGCAACCAAAGTTTCTGGTTGATTGTTATTACTTAGATTCCTTTCAACCATCCTCTAATGACATAATGGGGTAGTAAACTCTTAAGTATGGAAAAATATTGGGGGTCAGTAATTTTCCTGAACAGAGCAACCAAAGTTTTAGACCCCCAATAACCACCCTGTAACAAAAAAAAAACTGAAACTAACAACCAAAGATAAATGAAACTGACAGAAAGATCAAAGGAATAGACCAAAATTACTAAAAGAACAAGTTCTGGCACTGAAATTCAAGATCATTCATATGTTCTTGCAACACTACCAAAATACTACATATTTTCACATTTTGAAGATCCTACATCTAAAGTGACACTAATCTTTTTCTATATTTATGTCCATGAACTTTAGCAGCATCTTCTTCCTCATTTCATTACCACCATCTTCTGTCGGTCTCTCTATAAAGTGGAGCAAAAATGGTCCAAAGTCTGACCTACAATGTATTAAGAAACAGTGTTACTAAAATTTTACCCTAATAAAACAGACAATAATTTCTGACCCCAATAAAACTCTTTAAAGGAAGTTTAAAGGTACTTACGAAGTTTTCATTTGTTGCGGGCAGGATAAGATATCAATCAGTTGGTAGCTTGCTTGATAAATGTTTTGGTTTAGCATCCATCTTCTTGTTCTTTTCTCTTCAGCACTCATCATCGAGTAACCGTCAACCACTATTCCTTGGTTATCTTGCTTGTCATAGTTTTCCCTCCATTCCTCAGGGTCTAAGCCTTGGCTGAGAGAGTATATGGTGGAATCATATACACATTTGATGAACACCATAATGTGCTTCACCTGTTGGTTCCAACACATAAGTAAATTACAACTCAAACAAACTAAGAGAACAAGCAACAAACAAAAACCAGTAGAAGTTTACTGCCCCCAGTTGTCACACCCCAATTTTTCGAAAGATAATTTTCATAAATTTAGCATGATACATCTTAAAATAATTCTATCCCAAAACCTGTTTTCAAACAAACTTCAAAGAAACCAAAACTCAATGCGGAAATATAAATGTCACACAATTCAACACCGAGTTAAATATTACATTTCCTTGTTTACATAAACTTGAAAATCAAGAAAATGAAACCACTCACATGAGTTTTAATAAAGTCTACCCCAAATATAAAAATATACAATGTACAGCAAAACCCAACAAAAACCCTGCCACTAAGCCTCCGCCTCAACTCTGCTGATCCTCACCTGCAGGTCTAACCCATACATCAAGAATTGGTGTACCGGGTTGTAAACAACAAACTCGGTAAGCTAAAAAGCCCGTACAAGTAATTCTCAAAATAACACCAAAACCTCCAATTACCAATTATATCACAAGAGCAATTTATATCAATAAATAAATCCACAAATCCAACACTTTTTCAATTAACATGTACCCATGAGTCCCAAGTATTAATAAATACCCCTCATGACCTACAACAAAAAGTGTACCCATGGGTCCCAGATACTATACGGTATCTCCCATGACCTACACTAACAGACGGACTAGACCTCTATTCTTAACCGCAACCAATCACCCGGCCAAAGGCTTGGAACCCGGTTTGATTGTCTAATATCAAACATAAAAATGATAAATAGCATCTTAACCGCAACCAATCACCCAATTAAAGGCTTGGAATCTGGTTTGGCTATTTATCCAACAATCACAATATCACAACATTATCCTCAACAACACAATATCACATCATAAATTATATCCTTCCACATAGATATATTTACATGAACAAAATATAGATATTCCACAAGAATAATCTATTAATAACTAATAAAATTATGATCACATGAATCTCAAAAATAGCATATAAGGAAAACTTGTTTTATCTTACCTATGAGCCGTTGGCGATGAAGCTCATATATTTTTAAAAACAATTAAAAGCATATTATTAAATCCAAAATCATCATCATTATCATCATCACATGACCATAATAACATTTGGTTCAAAAGTGAACCTTGGTGAGATTTACTCACCTAAATATCCCGCTGCAAATTCCACAAGACGACAATAGCAAGCCAAAACACAACTTCACAAATCACCTCAAATAACACAATTAAAACCTTAGTAACTAAAATACTATAGGTTATCACAATACCCTTAAACTAACCCTTAGTTCAAGGGAGGACAACTTTCCAAAGTCGTTGAACTTAGAGACCCAAAATGGCTGCCTCTAATCCCCAAACCCTAACTCAAACCTCAACCAAGCCTAATAACAAACTTAAAGTCCTAACAAACAAACCTTGCTCACAACTTAGAAATTCTACATCTCCACAAGCTCACCACAACAAGAGCTAGCAAAAACACAGCAAACTAAGCCACAACCACTGTCGGACGCGCTGCCACGCGCCACCACAGGAGGCGGTGAGTGGGCCCCACGCGCCACTACCAACTTCTGAATTTGAGAAAACTCAAAACATCAAAGTTGAAGCTTGAAGCAAGGGGAACAACTTTCATACCTGAGGCTTCAACCGATTTTGGCCGGAACCGGCCGGAAACAGCCCCGAAATACCAACTCGAAATCAAATCCCAAACCTGCAAATCCGGCCTCAAAACCTCAAAAACTTGCTTCAATCTATGCCTAGCCATAACTAGAAGGAGGAGAGGATCAAAACTCACCTAAGTTTGCCCCTCGTCGCCGCCGTATACGGCGGTTCCGACCGGTGGCACAGCAGCGCCCTTTGCCGACCAAAAGCTTCGTTTCCGGCGTGCTACACCGAGCAGCAGCAGCCTAGCCTTGAAGAGAACACTTGTGGGAGTCGAACAGGACCAGCGGCGGTCCAAATGCTAGCCAGACGGCGGAGCTAGCTCCGGCGGAAGTTTGGTGTGCGGGTGAGGTCGGGAGAGGGAGAGAGAGAAGAGAGAGAAGAGAGTGAGCTGATTTTAGGGTTCCCAAAAATAACTCCCACACACATTTTTCTACTTATACATTTTCCAAACCCGGAAACTAACTTCCTCTGACCAAAACTTTCTCATACGACATCCGAATTACACGTGTCGCGTGTCTACGAACTTGTATCGCCAAAATCTATAACTTTCATGAAGGAAGTTTTCGTAAATAACTTATGAAAAATAAAGTCAATTTTTGGCCTCTTAAAAGTCAAGGCACCTTAAAATAACTCCTGAAACTTCAACTTCGCATAAACCAAAGAATTTCCATAAATAATCCTTCATTAAATAAGGGAATAATACAAGGAAAAATGATATGAAAATCTAGAGTATTACACCAGTAAACTTCTTACCCTAATAAATTAGTTACAACTCACCACTGCCATTATATTCTGAAAGTGGTTGTTGGTGTTGGCAGAGTAATATTTCTTTGGCGGTAGCATTGAGTTCAGGTGCTAAAAGCATCGATCTTTGTTGTCAATCAGAACCAAGGTATAGTGGTGGCTGACCCCGTGATGTACCGGAATGAAAACCACGTCCTTTTTGAAGATGGACCACAGAGGATTAATAATGAAAAGCTCTATATCCAATTCATTACATTTGAATTCCCCTTGTTTTCCTCCTCCCAGCTAGGAACTCCTTCAGTTTTTGTTCATCTACCACCGCCGCGCGCTATATTTATAAAAGCAAGTAGTAAGATTGTATTAACTAAAAAAAAGTAACGGAAGAGACCGCAGTGCTGCGGCACGCTGCTATTTCAGGTTAGACTACTTACCGCTACCTCTATGTCTAGGAATCTGACCGAGACCTTCTTCTTTTCCACTTCCTCTTTCAACATTTGGGGGTACACCCTGATGGTCTGCATGTACAACATATATAAGTCACAAATTACAACAAAGAATACATCTTAGGTTACTCAAACATCAACTTTATTGGGGTTAGTAAGACAAGTAATTTTTTATCACATTAGATGTAATCACTCCTTCTTGAATTATTCTTTTCAATTCATCTTTGGTAATGTCAATGATACCATCACAACATTCCCAATACCGGAAACTGTGCAGACACAAATAAGTCATAAGCAAGTCAAACCAAGGAACTAATTGCAATGTTATATATATATATATATATATATAGATACAGGCCGGATGTAGAGCGGACGTCCGCACTCCGGCTTAACCGGCTTCCAGGACGGCTTCTCTCCTTCCAGGACTGGCCGGCGACAAGTTTTCCGGCCAACCTTGATCAATCATGGTGTTTTCCGTCCAGAGCTTCAATCCGGCCGGAAAACTTGTCGCCGGCCAGTCCTGGAAGGAGAGAAACTGTCCTGGAAGCCTGTGCTGTCGTCCGGGAAGGAGAGAAGCCGTCGTCGGCGTGAGACAGCAGAGAACGGACGAAGTCCGCACTTTAAGCCAGAGTGCGGACGTCCGCTCTCTATCCTTTCTGTATATAGATATATAAACTTGGGAAGAATAAACTTACTCATCATTCTTGTCCTTGTTCAAATCAAACCAGTTCTTATAGTGATTCGCCACCTATTCATCCAAGAGTTTCCATGTATCAGTGTTGCAGTTCACTCCATCAATAACAATACCATTTTGGACTTTATTGACAAGACCCGCCCCAAAAACACACAGTAAAACAGGCAAGTCCTGCGGGGTCCACTCTTAAAAGAGATTATACAGAAATTTCAGCATAATCTCCCCTAAAAATAGACAACCCAACCTGCGAGAAAAGAACCATGAACACTTCAACTAAATCAAACAACCACATCTCCTGGAGTCCTTCGCTCCCCACAACAAAATCCAAGTCATAACAGCACTTCCAATTCAAACCCAATATTCAACTACGATATTTAAATACAAACACCGACCAAAGTTAAACTCCCTACTTGGGTCATAACCCTTAAAAATAACTCCAACTTATTTTACATATCCCGATGGTTATCAGAGCACTACCAGAAGGAAATATAATACTACACATAGGTTAACAGGTAACCTACGGTCAGCAAGGTGCAGCGGAAAAACTATGCCTCAACTCCTAGTGAAACCGAACAGCCTCAACTCCTAGTGAAACCGAACAGGAGCTCTGCAATCTGGGCATTTGAAAACAAAGGGCCCAGGGAAAAGCATTTAAAAACATTAGCGTGAGTGGACGAAAAATAAACTAATTAATAAGTATCCAAGAGCATAAAGATACTAAATTAAATTTTTATATGCTTTTCCATTTATACAGAATTCAAGAATTTTCATGCATGCAAATATTATAAACTCAATAAAAATTCACACTAGCCCCGCTAGTCATAATACAATAAAAAAAATAAATAAATTTCTCATTCAAGAAACTTTCAAAATAATGGCTAGTCAAATTAACAACTCAAATAAAATATCCTATATGGCCATATAAGTGAGTCTCCCAGACTCGGTTGCCTCTCAGACATAGTACTCCCATAATCCATGTACCTTCACGTCGAGTGGACGGATAGAGCACAGGGCTTGCGTGATGCCGCCGGCAACATCACATCACCACTAGGGTGGAAAGGGCTTGCGTGACCCCACTTGAAACGTGGGAGTCACATCACCTCGAAAGGTGGAACGACATGCTAGCATTGATATCATATAATCCAACAAATATAGCATAAGAAAGAAATAAATTAAATTTAATAACGTGTCCCACACGTTAAAATGCTCAAAGTAATAATTAAGCCAAATAATCCACATATTTCAAATCTCTAATCAAGCATGCATATTCCATTAAAAACAAAGTGTCCACTCACAATATAGACGGCTATGCCTGACGTCGGTCAGAGCCCTCCTCACGTGGTGTCTCCTCTCGTCCTGTACAAAACGAGATTTAAGGTCCGAGACAAAAATACAAGAATATCAAATTTAACAAATATAAAGTCGTCCTCACTTACTCGATACTCATTCCAACTTAAGAAGACCTCCAACCCTATTTTTACTAATCATCTCCAATTTCTCCTCAACGTTCTACCGCTTAAGGACAAATATGGAAATTTCCAAGGATGAGGCTCACCTCTACTCTTTCACCAAAATCGACTTAAACTTTACTAAATTCCTACTAACACTCACCAAAATTTCCAATACTTCAATACCACTCATCTCTCACCCATGGAGCCATCAAAACTATCCAAATTCTAAACACTCTTCACCAAAAATCACCATACAATACAACAACATTTATCCCTTCTAGAACTCATCCAAAATTACTCAAAACCACCACCAAAACCGGCAGCAGTCACCGGCTGTGGCGGTCAACCGCCGGCAGTGGCGGTCAACCACCACCACTAAATCAACTTCAACCAAAATTAACAAGGCATACAGCAAACTCTTCCTCTCATCAAGCATAAGAACAATCATGCCTAACACAAACTCTAGAGCTCAAAGATTTGGCCGGAAAACTCATTATAAACTCAAGAACTCAAGAGCTCCGATTTGCCCTATACTCCAAATCGTTCTACCTCTTTTGGGTGGTTGAAAGACTAATCAAAGAGCTACAAAATCCCCCAAAGATACCTTGAATCGGTGGCCGGAGAAGAAAGTTCCGGCTTACAAAACCAACGGCCTTCACAGTGCCACCGTGAGCCGCTGCCGGCGAGATGAGGCCGGCTACCAACCCAGGAAGGACGAGCGACGTCCCAGCTGCCGAATGGAACCGACGCGGGGTCTGCTGTGGCCGGACGACGGCGCTTCGCCA
>NC_020492.1:27458083-27459291 GCF_000184155.1 Fragaria vesca subsp. vesca | reverse complement strand
TGGGAAACATAAATATTTATTTATTAATTTATTTTTGTCCACTCACTCTAACGTTATTAAATGTTTCCCCTGGGCCCTTCGTTTTAAATTGCCCAGTCTGCAGAGTTCGGGTTGGATCTAGTAGGAGACGAGGCATAGTCACCCGCTTTTCGGCCAGTTTTCATCAGTAGGTTACCTGTTCAACCTACTTGTGTTTTCTTGCTTCCGCTTGTGTTTAGTAGCTCTGAATACTTTAGAATGTTTGTATTTTATGCGATGTTCAGAAGTGATAAATTAAGAGTGTAATTTGAAATTTTCGAGTTAGGGTTGTCCATCTGCAAGGGAGATTTTCTTAATCTTTTCAGTAAATTTTCCTTGGAGGTGGTCCCCGCACGACTTACTCTGGGTTTCAGGGTGAAATTCGGGGTGGGACGTGTCATATACTGTCCTTGAGCGCATACACTGCTCTAATAAAGAAACATGTCGTTGATAAAGACCGCTGTTGGATCTTTGGATGTACTGCCCATCTCAGAAAATTGGCCATGATCATGCGGACCCCCTGATGATATTTCACCGTGATATAACCAACATGTGTACTTCTCCAAAAACCCGTTACTCTTCAGGTGTTGTCATACTTTGTCAATCGCAAATCGATGCATATCGCTGCGACACTGACATTTCGTGCACGGGCAATAGAAAATTGTATTCCCGTTAGCATTAGCCAGCGCATATTTCAGAAAACTCATAACTCCTTTACCATATCTTTTGTCCCATTTTGGAAGCGAAATCCAACTCTTATCCATATCCTGAAAATATAACAAAATATATATGTATAACTCTAGCTAATTATTAATTAAATTCCATATATAAAATCTCAATTCATTTAGTATTTTACGTACTACAATTAATTAATAACAAATTAATTAACACATATATATACTTAATCAGGGCCCTTCCAATGAGGGATCCCTATTTTAAGCCATTTATAGGGATAGGGCATTACACCAACTTCCCGATTATAATTTTACATCTCCACCGTTCATATCTTAGGTCTATATGAGTAGATCACCTCTACAAAATTTCATATGATTTGGTGATCGTTAAGGCTTTCAAAAGTTCAATTTAGTTTTAATGACCTTCAACGGTTTTAGTTAGACATAAGCTGGACCGTTCAAAATCATTAAAACTAAATCAAACTTTTGAAAGTCTTAACGATCACCAAATCATAT
>NC_020492.1:27451230-27457789 GCF_000184155.1 Fragaria vesca subsp. vesca | reverse complement strand
ACAACACATATATATATATATATATATATATATATATATATATATATATATATATATATATATATATCTACTACTTATTAACGACAACTTCATATATATCATATATATATATACATCCAACGTACTCAAAATCGATCAACTCAAATAAAACTCAAAATCAACATATATACACATATACGTACCTATATATAGCTCCACAAACTAATCACTACGCCAATTTTGCCTTCAGACGAACGGCAATGCCCGTCGTCTGAGTACTTTTTTACATGTCGTCTATCCAGCTGCCATCTGATAACGATTCAGTCGACAGGCATAATCTATCATCTGAGGAAGGTTATACGACATACTGTATGTCGTCTTTATGAATCCAGGTTCGTAACATAAAAAATGAATCTATCGTTAGAAATCGTTACAACGACAATACCCTGTCGTTGAAAGAAGAATTAATCAGCAAATAATTGCATTCGTTTGTCGTCTCTAATTTATTCTAACGTCACTTATATGACGTTGAAATGACTTTTTTATCTACCTTCTTAATTTATCCGTCATCTGTATTCTAGTACTACTATGCTTTTCTGTCGTTATAATAGTTTAAAACCTCAAAACTCTGCACATGTCTCTCGTTTGAGATCAGATCATAAATCACATTTGTCGTATAAATATTTAGTTTATGGGGTTTAACGATTCAGATGACAGATAACTCTTTTTTGTATACGTTAATACGACATATGTGTTTACTTGTCTATCATCTGTATCAATATCAGAAGACAATTATATGTCGATTAATTGTGTAATAAGTTATTTTGTCTGTCGTTTGAATTGTTATGAACGACAATATTATGTCGTCTGATGTTGTGAACAATGACACATTATGATCGACTCTTCTTCTGTATGACGACAACAAATTTGATTTGGTTTCAGCTATCATCTGTGATGTTGATATTACATATAGACCTTTCTTTCAAATTGTATTTATATAAACCTATTCATGAGCACAAAAAACCATACAAGAAAAACCTGGAAACCAACAAATTAAAGCCACATATATAATATCATCATGGTAACCAATTCAACATCATCCTTCAAATCATAGTAGAACCACAGCTAGTTCCATATTGTTCACAACAAAAGATACAGTGATCACAGCTAGTTCCATATTGTTCACAACAAGCTAGCTAAAACAGGTATTAGAAACCTAGCTACAAAGTAACTAACATGCTAGCCAGCTAGAGTGCTAAAATGATCGATCATATATTGTTAGTTGAAAACTGCCTACCTAACTAGCAGCCCTATATATGCATGCATATACAGTGAGTTCAACTTGCACAAAAAATCAACGAGTCTGCTCCTAGCAATGTTAGTTACATACCCTAAACCTTAAACATTAGAACTTGTTTTGCCCATTCAGCCCGAACTTCATCAATTTGCTCTGATGTGTAACGCAGACCCTGCTTAGTTTTCCACTGCAAATATAAAGCAACCACTAAGCTTATGGTACGAAAAACTTCAAATCAAACATGTAAATGAAATCTAATATAAATACTTTAGCATCAAAAGCACATACAGTAGTAGCAAACTCCAAATCCTTGTCTGCAATAATATCCTTCATGTAACGCATGACCAAATATACACAAGTCTTTCCATCTTTTTGCTCTGGAATGCCCTGTAAAAGATAATCATCACAAATTAAAATCAGTTAGTGTGCAAAGCTTGATTGAGAATCATATGGAACATGTTACAACACTTACAAGATGGGGGATCCATTCAACTGATACTCTTGAAGATTTCTTCATCTTCTGTGCGTAGTAGAACTTGATGCCACTTCAAGATTGCCAACAGAACATAAAACATATGTAAACTGATTAAACGCGTGGAAATGGTACAAGGTCGGTGACTATTATAAAAGGGTCACAAGGAACAAGTAGTTTTAATGGGTCATGTGAAGTTGTGAACATCTATTGAAAATTGTATTGTATTCTTCTGTAGAAGATTAAGGATAAGAAAGAAAAAATATACCTTTGTACACCATGTTAGGTACGGAAATAGGATTATAATTTGACATGTTATGTCATGTATACAAGTATTATCTACTGTAACACCCAGAAAATTTGACCAGCTTAATTTGAGGCCCTTCGGTAAATAACTCCGACTTCAATGGTCTTAAAATGTGCTTGAGAAGATTTTAGAAATTTTTACTAGGTCAAGTTCATGATTTAATAGTTCGATAATAAAATACGTAGTACGAAGAGCTTGCGGGAGTTTTCGTTGAATTTTTAAGAGTTCCTGGCTATTCATATGAAATAAGAAGGAAATTGTAGTGGTGCAATTTGGGTCGTAGAATTTATCACCGTTTGATCTGGGTCACCAAAATTAAAAGGCGGTGAAGTTTTTATTTTTCTAGGGAGACTTGGTCAATTTCGTGAGGACCACCTCTCCTCCTCTTCTCTCTCCTTCTCTCGACTCTTCCTGAAAACCAGAGAAACCGACGTCGACCTTTGACGCCGTCCTTGCCATCCGGCCACCGTTTGGGTTGCATGTGGTACGAAAACTTATCCTTTAGACATCATCTACATGCCTGTACTATTAGTTTTCAGAATCGATTTGATTTTAATGATTTTGGATTTTCTGGGTTTCATGTTCTTCAACCCCGACAACCTTTCCGGCCTCTTCTCGACGCAGCAGCACCAAATTGATTTCCTCTCATCATCACCGGCACGCTGGGGGTGGTAGTTCAAATCAATCAATGTCTAGGGAACTGGATAATATTGGAGGCTCAAGGGAAGAATCGGTCCGGCAGATTTGCTTTTAGTTGAGTTTGATAATTATCGGAGGTGAGTAAGCATATTTGGAATGGAAGTAATGGCTTAATTGTTGTTTGCTTAGAAGCTGATCAAGTTGATATGAGGCTGTGAAAGTGAATTTACAGGGAAGCAAGCAATCAAGTATTTGGGGTTGAGTCTCAGTTCTACTTTGAAGTAAGTAAGCTAGAACACATGATGAGTTGGTTGCTGGAATCATTCTATTGGTGTGGTTATGAACTAATAATGATTCTAAAGTGGTAGAAAATATTTGAATGAAACAGAAAGTTGGTAATGAGATGAAGGAAGAAAGTAAAATGGGAGGCTACCCTGTCCACTATCATTAAGGGGAGCTCATGGAGTACTACTGTATTCTTTGTTGGGTGCAGAGATCAATTCCGGCGACGAAGTCAAGTTCCAAAGAATCAAGGAAGAGTAAAGCAGAGAAAGCTTTCAGTTGCTGCCGAGCCTCACTATGAAATGCAGAGAACAAGGCTTAGAGTTGGGCCATGGTGGAATTTGATCATTAAGGTGAGTTAGGAATCTGATTTCAGTTGATAATTGGTATTGTGATTCAGTGGATTTGATTGACTTAGTCTCAGACTTTGAGTATAGCAAGTTTGTCTTCAGTGTTGTAAAAGTGAGCACGTAAGCACCTTAATTAGTTGGTAATTGTTATGAGCTAGAACTCTTATCATAATTGGAAGCAAGTGCACTGTTTGTTAGCAAATAAGTGAGGGTTTTGCTGCAATTAAATTAGACTTTGCAAGCTTGATGATTGTAGTGTTACTAAGGTGGTGGACATGTTGATGAAACTGAATTAAGTTCATGAGTACTATTACGGGTGTCTAGAGTAATCACCAGTGGCCGAAAATGTGGCTGATTGAATATATATGTATATATATATATATGTACGTGTGTGCATATATATGTGTGTTGACAATTGCTATTTGGATTCATACTTGGGCTCATTGATTCTAAAACGTGGAGTTAGAAAACGTGGATGCTCTTAGCATTGGTGACTTGTAATATTAATGTTGTGATGAAAGGAACTTGAAAGTTGGGTGTCCTTAGTAGTTATCGACACACCTGTTGTGAAATCGAAATGTTATATCAAATTCTTGTTAACAGTAATATAAACCGAATGAGTTTTGGTTATAAAAATTGATTGGTCAAGGTTGGTTTGGATGACTAAGAACTAGTCATCGTAATTGCTTTATACTTGTTCGATTAGTTATTAACGATTAATATGTCGGACATTAGGGACTGTAGTTACCCGATGAGCGGAATGCTCGTGATTCTCGGAGTTCGTGAGGAAAGCCTTGGATTCCAGGTAGGGGACTCGGAACTCCCTTGATTAGTGGATTTCTATTTTATATAAAATGTTTATGCATATGAGAAATTGCATGATGTGGTTATCATAAAAATGGTAACCGGTTTTATGAGATTTGATGGCTTGAGAGTGAGAGGGGCATAGTACATGACTTCCTTGGGCTTCGATTCCCTAAACCTCCGGAGGGGCTGTATGGACTGAGGAGTGTCTAACATGCTTTGAGGTGTGGCACTTCCTCTAGGCAATATGGCGTAAGTGGACACTCTCGCTACACTTACTTGTTGTACACATATATAGTAAGGTAAGTTGGATAGTGGGTCCAGAGGAGGACCGGCCATCAGGCCCAGATTTATGGCGCCACATTTATTTGAAAATGAAATATTCTTTTCAAATTTCATCGTTCATTATAAATTTGTTTTAAGCATGTTTTCATACTAGGCAGCCCATATTATTTATTGGTTTTCAAACCTAGTTAAGAGTAAAGTTCCTTGAGCAGCAGGGACGAAAGCTCACCCCTACAACAGTTTTGGTTGCAAGTACTGTGCACTGGAACGGGATAGTGGCGAGGAACTGGGTGTGCATGTTTGTGATCGGTAATTTGTGTTCTATGTCTCCCTGTTTATTTTTAGACTCGAGTTACATGTTTAAATTCTATTATGTTGGCCTTGTTATAATCTCATCCATGATTTTATTCATGAAGTTTGTTAATTGCTGGCCATTCCTTGTATCAAGTTTTACGTGAATAGAAGAGTCTAATCTTGATATGATTTTGTCTTGTGAGACTCTCATTGCAAATTGGTATTCTTTTAAGTTCATTATTTTTAACTATCCCTTATATCAGGTTTTGGTGAATGAAAGTACTTTCAGGGAATAACAATTTACACCTCAAAATATTTTCACGCTTCGGTTGTGTTTTTCTTAAATGTTTCCTTAAATAAACTGCCTAGCATTTCTCTTGTTTTTTTTGTTTTAGAGATTCGCAGCACTGTGACATGCCTAAACTGAGGAGGTGCAGTTTGGGGCGTTACATCTACAATGGGTTTTAAATTTCTAGGCAGCTTTGCAACATAATGAACTTACATAATGACATATGACATGATTCAAATGTACATAGGTTATACAAAATCTTATTACACGATAATAAATGATTAACTAACATTATCATAGGATATGACATTAGAATATCAAAGAGGGACGTCATTTCTTGCCTGATTGGAAACAAAGTCCAACCATTTATTTTTGTTATCGAAAATGGAAAAAATGTATAGTTGAATACCATTCCTTTTAAACTTTTATTGGCTCCCCTCATCCCTTTACATCTCTCATTTTGCAGTTTTGATACTGTTTTCACTTTCTCATTAGCCTTACCAACCACTTCAATACAAAGTTAAAAACAGCAAAAAACAAAGCGAGGGTGAATATCTGTTTTGGAGAAAAGATTTTACAAGAGAGGAGAATTGGCTGAAAAAAATACTTAAAAGGTGGTAGTGGTTTCTCTGATCAGGTTTAACAGCATAAGGTGAAAACGTAGCGAATTGATCTATAAGCTATTTGGCCTATAATATCTCATACATATAACGCAGAGCTGACAGCTTAGGCACAGATATATTCATTATGTAGTATCTCATTCATAACCAAAAGCTAACAACTCAGACACTCATCATTTTAAACTAAAGAACTCATGGATATCATGTATATATATTGTCCACAACATCATTTCACAAAAAATTAAAAGGGATTTTTATAGTCCACAAAACTTACTTGTCCACAACATCTTGCCATTCACTAGTAGCTGATAGTCGCCTCTTTAACGAATCCAACCAGTAAACCTTCTTTCGGTGCGGATCTACTACCGATAAGGTCCAATGATTACTGTATATATGCCACAAACAAAACAGAATGTATCAATCTCATAAAGCAGTTTATACATGTATATATTTTTCCATTACATATCAAATGCATACCCTAAGTTATGAGGCACCAAAAAAATCTGGTCGCTGGTCCCATCTTTGAAACGATTCATTAAATTCTTAGAGTATTCAGTTGGAGTTTAGACATACAGTGACCACTGCTATAAGCGGTCTTGACTCTTGATTCACTATAATGCAAAATAGACCATACGTCCATAACTATATAGCAATGAGTGGGCAAGTCTTCAATCATTTCAACCCAAACTTAAGCAGATACTTAGAATAGGGTCTACAACAAATAAGCATAAGCAACATCAAAAGAACTTGCAGACAAGGTGCTCATCACCATTTTTCTGTTGCATGTTGAGGAGCTAGAGCTGCTAGACTGCTAGAGTTACATTAGTGAGAAACTAAATTACAGATGGACAGTTAAAGTCACGATATCGGTTGGAAGAACATTACATGGGCTAGCTCAACCAGATAATTAAACCCAGGCCATGAGTTCTATATCCAGAACC
>NC_020492.1:27444939-27451210 GCF_000184155.1 Fragaria vesca subsp. vesca | reverse complement strand
TATTGTCCATCCCATTCTTTGGCAAATTTTCTGAATTTAGTTAGATGATTATATGCAACTTCTCTTTACGATAGACTTTTGGTTGGAGCTAAATGTCCTCTGATTGACTCATTCAATCAAGTGCACGCCCTACATACACAACTATATGCACATCTCTTGTTTTTACTATCTGTAAATTACAGAAGAGTATAAGACCCTCTCAGGGAAAACAATGTTGGACAAGCGTACGCCCTACATACACAACTATTTGCACATCTCCTGTTGTCATTATCTATAGAGATTATAAACAAGTATAAGACCCTCTCTGTGAAAACAATGTTCGATGGGGCTATATTTCCTTTGGTTAGCTCGATCACACATACCCACAATCATCCCAAAACATCTCTGCCTCAATACACTTGATTAGTTCAAGCTGAATATCCTTTGCTTGACGCCTACACACAAAGATATAGCTTTTTAAACCTCCCACGTGATCCTATATGATATTCATTTGTTCCACTCATACACTAAATTTTATCACATGATAATTAAGTATTTATGACAGCCAGCTCTCCATATTCTTTGGTTAACTCAACTCATTCACTACCTTGAAACTCCACCTCCGGTAAATATAAAGAAATGTCTGCTTACATCGAAGTTAATAGTGGGAGAGGAACAGGATATTGTATAATGTTATATGGGATGAACAGTCATTCTGTGTTTTTGGATCAAATCCTCCGCCAATCCAATAATGAACAACAACACACCGGAGACAAGGAAACAGAAAAGAGCAAACAATTCTGATGTTTGAAAGCACAGTCAGGAAGGCTAATGCCATTCCAGTAGACTCAGCTTTCAATTCCTTGAGTATACAGTGAAGAAGAACACAGCTTCTATCAGAAAGAATAAAATTGGAAAACTGGAAAGGACCTAATATTGCTAAACAAGAAAACTAGTCAGATCAGCAAGGATCAAGTATATTCATTCTGATTCCAAATAATCTCACTACTTAACATATATACAAGCGAGGTGGAAAGTGGGGAACTGAGGGTAGTCAACCCATGATTACTGACTATTCCACCAACTGAAGTTCTATGATTTCTATCACTAACAAAGGTGCATATATGCAATGAGAAAGAAGTTTTACTCAGCAAACTTTACAAATAAACAAACAAAAGGGTCATTTTTTTATATCCAGACAACCAGCCATTTTTGTTTCTAATTCATAGAAAGCCAATAAACACCAACATCAAGGAAGGTGGCAAGCATTCTTAGCAACCATTCAGGAATGTAAACATGAAAATTGTTTATATCAGAATGTAGTTCCCTAGAAGACGCAATACCTTTAAGACCAAAATCCAAGCCTTTCATTTGACAAGTGATGAGCTGTATTCTTTGAAGACCACTAAGCTTAACTAATATGTATAACAAAGATACTTTCACGAAAAATTAATTTGGCACTTCCTTTCAACAAATTTGTTTTGAACATTAGTTTGTTCCAGTCCACCTACAGATTTAGCCCATGGCTGCCACTTGTTTTAAATCAATAAACATGAGCTATGAGACATAAAGTTGTATACAGAAGGTAAGCACGCAATACACATCTCTTAACACTCCCTTGAGATCAAGAAGGTTAAACTAAAAGGCAGTTGAATATGATTTCAAGTTGTGAAAACAGTCCTACAGTTTTTAAGGTACTCAGCAAAATTTTGAAAGAGGGTTGGGTCTCTTGACATCAATGATTATAATTCAAAACAGAGCTCATACTATCTTAGCATGAAAAAGCAGATATTTTAACTATGTACAAACCCGTAACCAGACCAAGTCTTCTCAATTTAGACCTTCTAGCCTGACAATATTTCAGTTACAACAATCACTGGCATTTTTACCTAATATCCAACCCACAATAACCTACGTTCAGCGTTGTATCTTACAGCTAAAAGAATTCTGCATTTTGGATGCAATAGTTAATTAAGTTACATGGATGCAATTTGCAAATGAACTTTGCTGTTGTCCATCCAATTTTGTATTTTGGAGTTTGGACCAATCAACTCAGTAGTAGATTGTAGCTTTTTTGTTTGTATATCCTTGATCAATATCGAACTATTGAAATTTGTGAATTTTGATAAAGAAAATTTAAGTTTGGCTGAATGCATTCTTTAACAAATTGGAAACTGGTCTAACTGGTTTTCTCTATTTTCTCATCATGTCCTTTTTCTGCTTTCATTTTCTTTTCTTTTGGTGGGCAAGTCCTACAAAGGAATGATTTTATTTACTTTTGCAACAGGGAAAGCTCTCGAGTGAAGATCAGTCGTAACTCACAAGAGGTAGAATAAGTACCGGAGAGCACAACGCAGAGCGTTTCTGTGAAAACCAGAACTTTTTGTTTTATCTCCTTTGTAACGGAGGCTAATGTGTTTAAAATTAATAAAACTCGATATCTTTTTTTTTTGGTAATAAAAAACTCAATATCAGTAATTCGCCACTTGAGCAATTGACTGTCGCCTGCCTTGTTGGCTTAGTCTTCACTTTAGAGGCTGAAGCTCTTGCTTTTAGTTTTAAACGAAGCATATAATGAGTGTCTCTGTGTGTATGTAGAGTTGAGAGATTCTAATCTTAGTTGAGGTGCTATGGGGTAAGGGACAATGTCCTAGTTCCTGAAGTTGGTTTCTGACTACCATATATTTGCAGATATTGTTCCACATGTTTAGTTAGCTAGTTAGTATGTGGTTTACTACCATGTTTACCACCATATTGTTCCACTTTCTAACCCCTTGCGATGTATGGCCTTTTATATCTGCAATTTTATGCATTTGGCTTGTGTTTTCAATTCAATGAATGATATGTGAGAAATGATTTAAAATTTTGTCAAAAAAAGAGGGTAAACCTCATGGTTTAATACAACACCAAGTACAGCCAACTTATCTTTCATCTATATATGGTCTAGTCTGCTCAGGTTTTTTCTAACTTGAGCTCCTTCCATGTAACCGGTACAGCAGCAGTGTCTGCATTCCTGGTATCGATTGTCTCTATCAAACTATGAGGGGAACCATCAATCCAAAAACATCATGTTCAAATAGAAGAATTGATTTTTCATTCCACTGATTACAGAGTCCAAGATGATGAGATGTGATTGTGTTTGGTGTGAATAGTACAATGAATTGTACGTCGATCGTCTGATGTTGTTTAAAGCCAGCAGCTTCACAAGTTCAAATTCATGTTGTCCAACAGGGAAAGTTCAGAATTTTCTTCCTCCATCTTAGTGTCACGGCTCTTGGACACTGAGATGTGCTATTTATGTGGCGTTATTCCTAGATATTATCGAATTTAATTTCAGTGATGTTTAGTTGTCAACATGAGAGCTAATAATAATGGTTTTGCTTTTGCCCCTGTTGGACTGTTTCTTCTTCCAAGCTTAGCACT
Source organism: Fragaria vesca subsp. vesca (assembly GCF_000184155.1). Taxonomy (NCBI): domain Eukaryota; kingdom Viridiplantae; phylum Streptophyta; class Magnoliopsida; order Rosales; family Rosaceae; genus Fragaria; species Fragaria vesca. Next base: position 27,447,808 of record NC_020492.1, on the reverse strand, counting down.
ATTTTCTTGTGCAGTAAACAATTTCTTTAATTTCAAATTTATCGATGCTTATGAAGTTATGATGTTTCTTTTTTATATGATACATTTTTTAGTGAACGTGATACACGTACTATTTAATTATATCATTTCTGCATAAAGATACCATCTCTGTGAGCTACCTTAATCAGGCCCCCTTCAATTTACAACTCTGCGTTCTACTTTAATGGTTTGCCTTTCCCATTGAAATATGAGAGACCTCAATTCAATGGCTTCATCTTCTTCACCATATTTGATGAACCTCCTCCTCATATCATTATCAGTCTTCTTCGCAGGAGCATTTGGGTGTTACAGTTCAATCTTCAGCTTTGGTGATTCGATTACTGATACTGGCAACTTATATATCAGCTCCAAGAATAGTTCTTTCCACTTCTTCTTCCCTCCATATGGGGAGACCTACTTTCATCACCCCACCGGACGATGCTCCGATGGTCGCTTGATCATAGACTTCATCGGTAAGCTTTCATCCCTGATTGACTTTTATATATATATGCTCCATTAACAAGACATTCAGTAATCAGTTGTTCATTTTCTGTAGCTGAGTTTCTGGGACTTCCATATGTTAGACCTTACACAGAAGTCAAGAGCAATGCAAGTCCTCAAAATATCGAAGGGGGAGTGAATTTTGCGGTTATAGGAGCCACGGCGATGGATGCTGAGTTTCTTGCTGCAATGGGAGATGAGAATGATTATACAAACAGCTCGCTAGGAACTCAACTGCATTGGTTTAAGGAATTGCTACCTTCTTTGTGCAACACGTCTTCAAGTAAGTCCCCATTCTATTGTTCTGTTTGAAATCCTAATTTCCTGTTTGCTTCATTTCTTGGCATCTTATGATGAATATAGGAAAGTTGTTGGCTCAAGTACTTCCAATACAATAATGAATAAAGATAACATATAGTAATCATTGAAGTTGACTCTGGGGATAAGTAGGTACCTCCCACCAGGCCACAAAACTTCCTTTCAAATTAAAGGTGGACACTAGATGATATAACGACCTTTAGACATATATGGTATACAAATGTAATTTGTGAAGTTACTCAGTTTCTTAGTGCTCATCCCTCTTACTTGCAGACTGCAATAAGCTGCTCTCCAGCTCCCTAGTTCTTGTGGGAGAGATTGGAAGCAACGATTACAACGATGCGTTGTTGGCAGGGAAAAATATAGAACAGGTTCAGACATATGTACCATTGGTGATAACAGAAATCTCTTCAGCCATCAATGTAAGAATCTAAAAGGTTGGCCAGTTGGAGTCATAGTTGCTACAAATCTACAAAGTCCCATAACTGTGGTGTATGCATTGCTTAATTTGCAGGAGTTAATTGAGCTTGGGGCAGTTACACTTGTGGTACCTGGAAACTTTCCAATCGGTTGCCTTCCTATTTATCTTACAAAATTTCAGACTTCAGATAAAGGCCAGTACAACTCTTCAACAGGTTGTCTGAATTGGTTAAACAAGTTTGCTGAATATCACAATGACCAGCTTCAAATAGAACTAAGTCGGATTCAAAGGCTTCACCCCAATATCAACATCATTTATGCAGATTATTACAATGCTGTGATGCATTTCTATCATTCTCCAGATCAATTCGGTACTTCAAAATCTTTGATCTACATCTAAAGTCTATTTTCTAATGCGGAACCATGTATACCATCAGTCACGAACTTGATCATGTCATTGCAGGATTTATTGGGGGAACAGTCAAAGCATGTTGTGGAGGCGGAGGACCATACAATTACAACTCATCAGCACAATGTGGTTCTATAGAGGCAAGTGCTTGTGAAAACCCTGCAGAGTTTATAAACTGGGATGGCATACATTTTACTGAAGCAGCATATAGGTGGATAGTCAAAGTTTTATTTAAAGGCAAATACAACGTTCCCGGTATTAGTAGATTAGTTCCTTGTGTATTTCATAAGAGTAGTGACAACTGATATTCAAACTACTACCAAAACTGACTGACTGTCTTATTGTTTCCTCCAAATGAGGATATGTGCCAGAATATGTGTATATGTGTGTGTACACACACGCAAGCCCGATTAAAAGCGGGCGTCAGCAAAAAAAAGAAAAAAAAAAAGAAAAGAAAAGGTGCGGATCCACCGGTGTTGTAAATCCTCTGGCCTGAATTAGAGACCGGTAACGGTGCTGCTATTGCCATACGGGCCCTAAACCTCGACCTAGAGCTTCTTTATATTTGCCCATGGACTCGTCTGCAACAGTTTGCAATCGACATTAAGGGTGAGTGAGGGCTTGCCACCCAAACCTTCAACCTCGATCATCAAGGCCTCTATCTTCATGCCTACGCTGTCCATGATGCATGTGGTCTTCTTCCTGCTAGAGCAGCGGTGCCGTTGATGTTTGATGTAGCTGTGAGGATGGACGTTCGCACTTTTTTTGTTTCGCATAGGCCCACTTATGAGCAGCTCCTTTAGTGGTTTAAAGCTCAATCTCTTATATAAGTCATAATAAATGATCTTTTTCAATAAGGGATCCTTTTTTTTGTTCATTTCTAGGGATAGATCATTTGACGAACTTTTCGATCACAAAATCAAATCTCCACCATTTAGTTCGTTGGGCTATATGAGTAGATCATTTCTACAAATTTTCAAAAAATTTGGTGATCGTTAAGTCATCCAAATGAGGGATTTAATTTTAATAATCTTGAACGGTGTAGGTTTGACATAAGTGTTAAGATTTTTGTTTTAATTTCAGCCATCAAAGCCCATTAAAAAACAAATCTAATGGTGTGTGCCTATCACTAAAAGTGACAAAAAATATGGATCCCTCATTGGAATGGCCATATATATATATATATATATATATATATATATA
>NC_020492.1:27443057-27444919 GCF_000184155.1 Fragaria vesca subsp. vesca | reverse complement strand
CATACCAGAAAACTCGAGTTTGAGGGCCTTAACGATCACCAAATTGGCTGAAATTTTGAAGAGATGATCTACACAAGATGATCTAGATATGTCTAGAAGGAAGTTTGAGGAAATTAGATCGGGAAGTGGTGCAAAAATGGAAATCCGTATCTGATCAGCACTGTATATATATATATACACACAGTTCGGATCAGAGGCGGAAGTCCGCACTCCCTTAAAGTGCAGACGTCCCTCCGTTCTCCACCTGACGGCTCCGACGATGGCGCGCCTCCACCCTAGCAGACTCCAGTAACATCCCCGATCACTTTCCCTCCCCGGCAAGTCCGCCGAATTCCAGTTTTCTGGCGAGATCGATCTTGTTTGAAGTTTTGGGTGATCTCATCAGAAAACTGGAATTCAGCGGACTCGCCGGGGAGAGAAAGTGACCGGGGATGCTGCTGGAGTCCGCTAAGGTAGAGACGCGCCGCCATCGGAGCCGTCCGGTGTAGGAACTCCTTACTTTAAGAATTTGAGGATTTTGACTATTTTACATTAGTAGATGACTTCTTTTAACGATCTCAACATTTGATCCTCTAGATTCATATGTAAGAAACATGTCTACAAAATTTCAACTAATTTCATAATCATTTGGTCATTCAAATTGATGTAAACAATTGTAGGCCGTTAGATAAAATTAAAACGAATATTGTGCTAATCAAATGGTTAAACGTTTTTATTTTGGCTAATTTTTTGCAGGATTCATATGTGGGTAAGTAACTTGGAAATAAATGGCTTTGATTGTCAAAATACATGCTAGAACTAAAAACATCCTTACTTTAAGAGTTTAAGGAGGTCCTCTATAGATCCGGATTATATATATATGGGTCCGGTTCAATGGACACTTTTTTTTATACTATTTTTTACACCATTTTTTAGCCATTAGATTATCTAACATTTAATGGTTTAGATTAATTGCAAGTATGACATCAACACATAATAGGATGAAGTGGCAAATGACATGAAATTAATAATTTGAGTTTATTTATTCAAAATAAGAAATCAATCTTCCGATCTAGAAAAAAATAAAATCAAACTAGAAAAACAGCCATTAATTTTATTTTTGAGAACAAGAAAACCAAAACAGGAGAGCATGCTTAAAAAAAAGAACAAGATGAAGAACAGAAAGCCAGAAGGTAAAAAGAGATTCAGTTGGGGAGCCATTATGTTGATAAAAGCACTGGATTAATAAAAAGATTGAGATCTCAAGTCTTGGTGGTCACGAATGCTAGTTGTGGTAAAGAGTTCTTCTCTGTTCATCCCATTGAGGCCAAATAATAAGTACCATAAAGGCACTTGTATAATCGGAGGAAGGGATAATGGAAAAGACTAAGATATTAGCTAGGGTTACTCAAATGCGACCTGGGCCACTCACTCTTAATTTTGAATATTAATGTGTTTGAATATTTAGGAAGAAGGTTGAGTCATGATATATTTGAAGGCTATATAGAGTGGTTGCAACAGACCGATCTATGGCTTTGTCTTCCATAAAGAAATTTATAGCCAGTTTTTATCGATTTAGAGAAAGAAACAAAATAACTTGTATTTGTAAGAATTGCAATTGGGATTGCAGAGATGGGACAGCCCAGAGAAGACTTATTTTTTTTTNTTTTTTTTTTTTTAATCTTTTCTGTAGGCGATTGGCTCTCTGTTTCTATTGTTGTTCTTTGTTCTTGTTTTTTTTTCCTATCGTGTTTCTAATGTTTTTGTTAAGAGAAATTTTAAATACACACCCCTAATATCTTAATACACACCCCTTATTTAATACACCACATATCAAGTTTTTCATTTCAGTATTATACTTAATACACATCCCAAACTGCCTA
>NC_020492.1:27433447-27443037 GCF_000184155.1 Fragaria vesca subsp. vesca | reverse complement strand
TGTCCATGATAAAGATGCAGTACTTGAGAATATGATATGCAAGATCAAACTAAAGCTGATACAGATAAAAAAAAAGTAAAAAAAAAAAGAAAAAAGACAACCCAAATGAATTGTGGAGAATAGTTGGGTTATGGGAGAAGACGTACTTTCAACGATTTTGGGATAAAAGATGTTGAAAAGAATACTTCTAGCGCGATTTTTTTTTTTTAATAAGAGATGTCTGTTTTGGTCATTTAACTTACCTATAAAATCTTAATAGAAACATAAAATAATAGATGTGTGTATTAAGAGATTAGGGGTTGTTAAATAATGGTAGGTTTTGTTTGATTGATTTCTTATTTTAAATAAATAAACTCAAATTATTAATTTCATGTTATTTGCTACTTTATCTTACAATTAAGCTAGACCATTAAATATTAGATAATCTAATGACTAAAAAATGGTGTAAAAAATAGTGTAAAAAAGAGTGTCATGTTCTACGATATTCCATATGTCTGCCTTGGCCTTATGTCATCAGGATATGTAGTTAGAATATGACTATGTATTCCTTATCATTACCATATTGGTACATTGTAATTCCCTATATAAAGAGCTTCTATCAATGAATAAGATGATGATTCTTTATTCTCTAGCTATCTCTCATTCTCTACTATTTATACTTCATCACGTTATCATGCACTTTATTCTAATCCTAGAGCCAATAGCCCACTATTTATTTTTCGAAACCCTAAAAAAAAAAACATTTTTCGGCTCCTATGTCTGACTGCCGCCACCGCCTATTTTCCCGGACGCCTTCCGACATTATCGGCTGCCAATCCCTTGGTTGCCGCCCGCTGACGATTCTTGGTTTCCTCCAACTACAATTTTTGACTTCTTCAAGCGTTTGAAGTTTCGAAAGGTATGTTTTGAAACCCTAAACTTTTCCAAGTTCAATAACTCGGGGAGGATAAAATCCTTTCCTCCCTTCTCCATCTTCATTCTATGCTTGGGATTTTGTGCGTGCAGGTAAAAATCTCAGAATTTTATTTGCTGGTCAAGAGTGTGTTTGATCACTTTTGGTTCCTTGTCAGGGTTGTGTATGATCAACCCCGACCTTTCTCCAGATTGTGTTTGATCAATCCGAGGCCTTTTTTCGAATTGTGTTTGATCAATTCGCGGCTTTTCTAGATTGTGTATGATCAACCTGAAGGACAAACCATTAAAAGCATCGTTTATGACCTTTATCGAGTCTCATAACAGCTTGGTTTTGTATGCAAGAGCAATGTAACATTCTGCTCCTTTGAGTTTTGACGTACTCGATGCCTAAGGCGGATCTTCGCTTGGTATCTGTGGAACCTTTCATTGGAAAGGATTAAACCACATGTTTTGACCCCTAGGCTAACAAGCCTAGATGCCGAGATTTCACATCTCACACGCTCAAAGTTTTGAAGTGCCACATCAACAAAAGCCTTCAATGGCAATCTGTGCAAAAAGTAATGACCACAAAGTACTATGGAATGCACTCATGGACCGTTTCTTGTAACGTTTTTATAACTCTACTTGTTGAGTTATTAGTCAAGTGGATTGCTTACCACCTTAATTGACTACATATTGTCGATGATTTTTGTGGCATCATGATCCATAATCTTTTGCGGATTCGATTATCATCAAGTTCTCTAGGTCCTCCAAGTTGGTTTGGAATTACCAACGAGACTTGATTTTGATCATACAATTGCAAACGGGAATTGTACATACGCAAATGCGATAAACGTATTTGGGATTGTCCTCTAATGCGGGGATGGGTCACGGCAACGGTAGAAAATGTCGTGCCGATGTATAGAAAAGAGGGGGAGGTGTCACCGGCCCTAACGGCGACACTCCCGGTCTAGACACCAATCTATCAAAACTACTCATATCAGCTCATGACAATGCAACCGCTATGGATCTCCGGATCATTAGTTCAAGATTGTCAAGTTCATCCTCAAATCGTGAATGCATACAAAAAGGTACGGAAAATCAATATGAGGACAATAACGTCATCCTCATGATCACGGATTTTAAATATTCGGATTCTACTCTAGCTATGTATGACTTTGACATCATTGGCTAGACACTGATTTTCTTTCCAAGCTATATGTAATAAGACGTCGTATCGATGTCCTTTGTTTATTCGAGACCTCGATATATATTCACATTAGAAATAATGAATGTCTTGAGAATTTTTTCGAAGTTATGAAACTATTCTTCTCTTATGGTTCATATTGATTTACAAAAAAGATGTACATTCTTACATCATCCTTAGAAACATGGCATGTTGTGCCGATTTTGGTCCCTTCCTTTGAAGGTGACTCATGGCACTGCATCCTCAAGGAGGATCACCAACGTGTTTTCGGTTAAGTCTTCTACCTTATAGCGGATTTTTCATCATCAATTGTTCAACTAGACTCATTCAAGCTCAGTGTGATGTCTTAGAATTGTCCGAAATTAAGGAGATAGTGGTTTCAAGTATGCCTCGCACTACCGACCCTCCATGGACAAGCCTGGTCATACTGACTTGGAGTTACCGAAAGCTTTTGATTTTGAATCCCCCTACGCTATTAAACCAATTTCTGTCGTGCAAAAGACATTGAAGACTTATCAAAACCGGACAATCATCATCATGATCGAATCCTCTAGGTCCTCTGAGTTAGTTTATGTTCATGTCAAAGAGCTTTTGCTAACTAGTCATGTAGTTTACGACCTTGGAACGATCGAAAGGACTTGGTTTTGATCATACACACATCACTTTTGGCTAAGGCAAAAGCCTACACGTCACCTGCAAGCTTCACAGCTTCACAGCTTCACACATGTCAATTCTACGAAAAACAGCAATTTGTCCCTTCTGAACAGTCAACTTTGTTTGAGCTTTGTGAACAGCTCCGGACGAACCAGACAGTGACCTTTATATCATTAGAAAGCTCTACGTATCTAGTTTTCAGAAATTTTCACGGTTCATCCATATCTATTTTAACGAAGAAGTTATGGCTATTTTAGTACGCAAATGTCATTCTGTGCAGAAATTTTTATGCACTCTCGGGATTGCAGCTTTTTTGTAACTTCTTTTAATCCTTCTGAATGGTTCAAGTGGAACTATTTACTCTCCTATCTACTTCATTTTGTAGATCTGTCTCATAAAGACATTGAGTGCTTTGCAAATAGTGGAACTACCCACAATATTCTAAGGAATCGGCAATTATCTTTGGATTTTGTGCCTTGTAAATCTTAGTGACTACAATGATTGAATCATACCGGCTATTCAGGGATGCGGTTTAACTTGAATATTAATGCCTCATGGCACCATGATCAACATCACAGATGCCCTCTATGCATTGAGAGGCAACCGAACCATGTTGAGCTTTAAAGACATTCCTGCTAATAGTTTTCATTTGAAAACACATTGTGAGAATGAACAAGAGTTCTTTTTTGTATACCTTCTCATGAATGCGGACTGAAATGCATCTTAGAGAAGTTTATAAGTCAATCTAGTGGATTATATGTCACTATGATTCGAATATCAAATCACATGTTGTCGCCAAACATGATATTTGGGACACCGACTCATATAGGCTTTGATTTGACCAAATCGGTCATCCTGGAAGAGATATAATGATCCAAATTTTGAAAAATTCTCATGGACATCCATTCTTCTACTCAAAACGAAGACATTCGGGATCTCGCGTTGGTGATGCCATGGTTGTAAATGGCGGCACCATGGGGACATTGACGTCACCCGAACACGGCTCCAACTTCCCGGAGGCCGTTCGGTCAATTCCTCAAGTAATTGAGGTGCACCGATCTTCCCTCGATGTCTTATTGGCCCCCTGTAATGCTTATTGCTCATTCTGAAAGCCTATTTTTTAACTAAATTAGGAGCGAGACCCTCCTACGCTAAATGACACAAAAGAGAATACTTTCATTCTTACATCAAATTATATAGATCGATACAATCAACTTGCGGACACCTTTTTATGTTTTATGGTGTTGCTTGAAGTGTTAACACAACGGTCACGTGTTACACCATTATCTACTGCTTCTGCTGCTTATATTTCTACGGGCTCACTACCTATTCTTTAAAGAAGTTTATCGGGATACCCATTCTTTAAAGAAGTTTATCGGGATATAAGTTGAAGTGTCATGTACCCCATGTTCACACGCAATACGGTCTCACCGAGGCTACGACCAAGCAACTTTAGCTTGTTACTCGAACATTATTGATCCGGATCAATTTTTCTATTGCGTCTTGAGGCTATGCAATGCAATATTTGCATGCAGCTTTACTATTCATGTATGATCCACAATCATTGAATATTTTTTGTACTACAGCTCGTGATTGTGTACGAGAATTGACACGAAATTGCAATCCTTGAGCTCAAACAGAATTGAAACGGATCTCCAATCTTTGAGCTCAGGTAGATGTTTATTCTAGGTGTCCAAATCACACTGCCACTGCGCACAATGATGAGTCTTGAGATGAATAAGTACTTAAGTTGGATATAAACCTCCAACTATAGTCCGCCTATGTAGAAACAAACCTTGTCAGGCGATCTCTTTCACCGCTATATTGCGGATTGTCACTTTGATGAGACAGTATTCCCGCCATTAAGGGGAGATAAGAACACAAGTGTTCAAGTGGAACGACGTGAATTATCGTGGTTTGTTCCCACTAAGTCTCATCTTGATCCCAAATGCTTAAAGTGTTAAAATGACGAGATCACATGCTGCAAATATGTCTGCAAGGATTGATGTCCTATCAAGAGGACATGGCGTGACCAAAATGAGTTGGTCTTCACACCATCACCATAGATGGTGAAATAGTGACGCCATATAATGGCAACATTGGTGTCACAAGGTCGTGTGGCTCCCCAAAAGGAGGGAGGCCCTTAGGTTCGACACTTTCTCGCACTAGGAAGAAAACGAGCTTGGCACAACCTGATCCATTGATTAGTGATAATCAAATTCGTGTCTCATGAAGTATGAGTTATGATTATCATTGGGGGACGCCTCAATGTCAAATCCAATCCATATAGAGATCTGTACAAGTATTACACTAGTATACATGAGGACGTGGGATAATGAGTTTACTATCGAACCACCCTTCATTGATGGATATCAACTTAGTTGATTGGCCTAATGGAAATATACGATCCAACATTAATAAAGAGATAGGTCCTTGGACAGGTGATGCCAACACGGCAAGTGTAAACCCTATCAACTATACCTTTGTTACATACCGTAGTGAGAACAAGAGTTTAGACTCACCTTATGGCGCAAGGTCTCTCACTAACACGCATAGGGACCGACTACAATGAGATATGCTCTCGTAATGGATGTCATTGCACTCCACTACTTTGTCAGTTTGGTAGTTTCCGAATAACTGAACATGCAGCCTATGAATGTGGTCATAATAACATCTCTATGGGATCAGAGATATACATAAAGGTCTTAAACGGACTTCATTCATCCAAATCAAGTTTGTTAGTTTGGTAGTTTCCGAATAACTGAATATGCAGCCTATAACTGTGGTCATAAGAACATCTCTATGGGATCAGAGAGATAAATAAAGGTTTTAAACAGACTTCATTCATCTGAATCACGTGGCTCCAAACCACAAGAGCACGCATTTGCTACAGGTATTGAAACGCACATGGACTCTACTTGATTTGGAAGGGATATGGTGAATTATGCCTTTATGTGTTCATTTCGGATTTAAATGGACTCTTGATTGAACAAGAGATGTCAATATGTATCAAACATCCGAAGTTAGAATGAAAAAGATATTGGGAAGACACGGTCTCGAAAAGGCACTCGATGACTGTATTGATGATGATTTTCTATCAATCGGCTTAAGCGCTCTAACGAAAGTGAGGCCTACATATACCCCATGATTAGTCAAAGTCTTTACTCTAAAGAGAGATCCGTTGTTTTGTCTAAAACAAGATGACAAATATGTGTTAAGAGGTGGAGTTTTCATCTAAGTACAATAAGACGCATCAATGTACTCAATACAATACGAAAGACTTGACATCGCATTCGCTATGAAAAGTTGTAAAGCTAAGTGTAGCTATACGCCCACGCAATGCCAATGTAATGGCAGTAACTCATTTTTCAATACTTAATGGTATGAAAAGTTGAGGCTTATTCTATCCCTACATAAGAAAGACACATCAATAGCGAAATCAGAATCTGCTAAGTTTCATGGGTCAAATTCCACGGGACCTACAAGAAATCTCACTCACTGGAAAATAGTGAAATTGGTACCATTGGAAAGGTCTATGTGTCTACTTTCCAGGGACAGCAACCATTTTATTATACCTATCATATTGAGTGAGTTATGGCCATTTTCATAAAGTAGGATGAATCTGTCCGAGAATCTGATTTTGGCAAAACAGTCAGTCAACTTTGACTGGACTTTGTGAACAGCTCCTGATGAACCAGAATGTGTGTAATATACGGTTGGAAAGCTAAATGAGTCTAGTTTCCAAAACCGTTTACGGTTCGTATATATATATATTTCCTAGAGGAAGTTACGGCTGTTCTAGTAACTGAAGGTTATGCTGCGCGGAAATTGGATTTCTTGCACGAACTTATGTTTTGAGTTCACAAGCGTCCTTCTCCTCAAGATCTAAGTGTAAAAGACCATGTTTGAGGACAAGATATAGTTAATCATTGCCCAATGCCACATTTGAAGACATGTTAAAAAGCACTGACATGCTAAGTTGTTGAAACTTCCGTGATTAGTAAAAATTAGAAAGAGCCATATGATTGATGTAAAGATCGGGGGAAGGTGTAAACTTCAAGGGGAGTTTAGCACATACATACATGTCACTATCAAATGTGAAGGGTGCGTTGTACTCTTTTTCTCCTACGATCAAGGTTTAGTTTTTCTCCCACAGGGTTTTTGTTCCTTGACGAGGTTTTTAACGAGGCGACATATCAGCACCACCGGCATACCGACACGTGGCACAAGGGGGAGTGTTCTAGGATATTCCATATGTGTGTCTTGGCCTTATGCCATCAAGATATGTAGTTAAAATATGACTATGTATTCTTTATCATTACCATATTGGTACATTGTAATTCCTATATAAAGGGCTCCTATCAATGAATAAGATGATGATTCTCTAGTCTCTAGCTATCTCTCATTCTCTACTCACTACCACAAAAACAGCTTTAAACAACACCTATCAGACGACGTATAATGATAACCTGTCGTGTGATTAATTTTTAACTTTTTGGATGTCAATGTTACAAAAAAACGTGCTGTGAATGTGTAAAAATATGAGCACCAGGTTTCCCATATTGCAAGTGTCCAACATGTCAGAGTGATACGACGTTTTGTCAAAAAAAACTGTGGTGTGAGGGTATGTATTTTCAAAAAACCATGTCCGCCAATATTTTCCTTCAACATTTACCCAAATTCAACCCCAAAGTTGTAGAGGGAACACGAAATTTGATGAAGGGAATGTTGAAACCTAAATTTCAAACATCAGACCATGTTTATAGTTTTTACATTGTGTGATTGCCTTTTGACATGAATGCTAATGAATTGGCGCTTGCCCGAAACATCAATGTGCCCAAACCTACCTTCAACATTTCAGCTCAAAATTAAATTTCCCCCCTGACACTTGGCCAAAAAAAAAAAACTAACTCAACCAAAACACACATATCTCAACCCACATCTCTCGACAGGCTAAAACAGCCTCGTCCTTATCTCTCAACCCACATCTCAGCTACATTGAGCTTGTCGTTGACCTCTACATCTAGGCCACCGAGTTCTACTCTGAGCGTGCTCAGCCAGTATCAAATCCAACAATCTCGCCGGTAACAACCCCTTCTCTCTCATGTAATTCTGAAGCTTGTTCTTCATCGTGGTATTCTTGTTCCGTTTTTGAAATTGAATTGCGTTTTTTTTGTGAACTAATTGGTTTGGGGTTTTCTAGTTCAGATGCGGTACAAAAACCTAATGGGTAACCTCTAGGTTCTCATTCGGCGATTCGAAATTCATCTATGGGTAACAAAGAACCTTGGAGCTGTGAATTTGGGTAAGTGGGTATTAAGAAGATTTCTGGGTAAGTGGGTATTAAGGCTTTGCAGTCAATCTATTGAATATGGTGGATTTGACACTGCTCATGCTGCTTCTAGGTAAACCCTACCGGAGAACTGAATCTCGGCCGTAGCTCCTGTCGTCTTCATAATTGTCTTTGCTTTCTAGTTCCTCTATAGGTTGTTGGAACAATTAAAGAAGGTACCAAAACTCAATTTCATAGTTCGGGCAATTTGATGCTTCAATGCTGAACTGGATTCATTTTCATGTTTTCTAAAAGTTATATTATGATGATATTGGTGGTTTAGGTGGTTTGGTTGTTGTCAGAGAGGACCAAAAACTACTCTTGGTTGCGGTTTCTACATATTAATGGATCCATGTGGTTTTGGCTCCTTGATGTATGGGACCAAATACTCAAAATATTGCTTTATCCTGTTTTTCCTGTCTAGTTTTATAAAAGTTGAACTTACTAATTTGAGATTGGAGCATTGGATTTAATGTAGAATAGCTGGGTTAGGGAGAGCATCTTCTGACCATATGCAATAAGATATATTTTTTGTATGATTTGTATATACTAGAGCATAGCTTGTTAATCTAATATGTCTAGCTGAGCATTGTGTTTGTTGTTGAATTGTTGATCTTGAACTGTCCATAGTTCTCAAATGTTGGTTAGAAATGGGTGTTAGACCTGTGACATAACATTGCAGGCCTTTGGCTTTTGTTTTAGTTTCACCGGAAGTAAATACATCATGGTGATTGAGAAAAGTAACAGCTTGGAAATTGAGTTGTTATCATGTCCAATACACTATGAACCGCTAATTTGAAAAGGCCCAACTGGTCTCAACTTGTGAGTACTCTAGTTAGTTGTCAATACTTGCTGAATGTATGTTTATAAGTTTGGTTCTAAATTTTTTTTCTTTTTAATTACAGTTGATATGGGGCTGCTATTTTCTGCAGTTAAGCAATGGCACTTAAGAGAATAAGAGGTATATGCATCAGGTTTCATGCATAAAGACAACATTGTCAAATGCGATGTTGGTAAAACAAAATAATTTGTCATCTATGGGTAACTAAGAACCTTCTAGGTACTATTCATATGGTCGTTTTTTATTTATATGCATTTCTTGTATTAATTGCACAAATGATATAGTTAGAAGTCGTTTTTCTGTCATATGCAGGCAATGGTTTGGAAATGCCATAAGCTTAAAAACGACTTGTGAGTCCATATCAAAATACAGTTTTAATAACAATTGTGGTATGACAAATGATACTCATAAAAAGCGTGATGTGAGTGTATGTCACAAGGCACAAAATCTGCCGATACGCTGTCCACAGTCGTGGGAGTCGACATATGTTGGCATCCCACGACTGTCGACAGTAGTCAGACGATGTTTCTACAATACATCAGACGGCACACAAAAAGACAACGGTAATCTGAACAATTAGACGACATTTTTTTTGGCCGTGGTCTGATGCCTTTTTTGTGGTAGTGACTGTTTATACTTCATCATGTCTCTTGAACCGGACC
>NC_020492.1:27416281-27432959 GCF_000184155.1 Fragaria vesca subsp. vesca | reverse complement strand
GGAACGGACGATATATATATATATATATATATATATATATTATCTAGAACGGAGCCTCGCTTTGATATTAAAGTGTATGGCTCTTTATTTGACTCACTTTTTGTTCACATTGTCACATCACCTCCAATCAATATCTAGAGCGTAGTGTGTAGATCTTCTTTGCAAAGTTTCATCTAGTTTGGAAATCATTTGAGCTTCCGTAATTATAATTTACACGAACATATATGTATGTATATATATAGCGATGCTTGATCAAAATATCTCTGACATCTATATTCTATGTATAGAGAGGACCTTCTTAAATTTCTAAAGTGATGATGTTTTAGTTTTAGCATGTATTTTGATAATCAAAACCATTGATTCCCTATTTACTTACCCCATACAATAAATTAACCAAATAGAAAACGTTTAACCATTTGTTCGTTTTAATTTTATCTAACGGCCTAAAATTGTTTATACAATTTTGAATGGCAAATGATCATGGAATTAGTTGATCTTTTGTAAACACAGTTATTGCATATGAATAGAGGATCAACGGTTGAAATCGTTAAATCATCATAATTTATTCAACTAGAATTCTTCAAGAGAAATCTCACTAGCTCCTTTAGATTTCACTTGCTTAGATATATACTTAGCCTTTTATATAAACAGAACCAATATGCATCCTTCTACATTCTACACAGCTTGTTGATTAATACTTACAATCAGTCAAATTCATCGATCTTTTGATCAGTTTTTGGGGACTTTCAATGGTTTCCGAAGGAAACCTTGTGCGTCTCACATAGCTTGCGCCATTGTCATATTATCTCTCAGTTTGTTGGATACTATACTTTGGCAATATCGTAGGCCACGTCCTACTCATCTTTATTAGGAAGTCAATTCCACTAACATCGCCCAAACCTTTGAGCAACGTATGGCAGCAACGTATGGCAAAGTACAACAACATCTACCCTAATGACCATGAAAAGAGTAACATTTTGATATATTTCACACCAACTTGGAGTATGTTGAGAAATTCAACAGACAAGAGAGTAAGACTTACGAGTTAGGCCTGAATCAACTTTCTAATATGACCAATGCAGAATCCCTCATACATCATACAAGATACAAAAGAATGCACTGTTCGTCAACCCGTTTAGGTACCTAGACATTTATAAAGAATCAAGCAGGTTGTGGTAAGCACCATTTATTTACAATATGACATTCACGGTTGGAATGACATTTTTGTTCTGCATTGATTGTCTTATTACAATTTTGCCACCCCTGCTGTAAAATACCATTTTATTCTTTGTTTCTTTCCTAATCACGGTTTTACCATCTCTCTATGACAAAACTAGACATCTTTTGACAAGACAATTTTATACAAACAATGACTATTATAAGAACAAGTTCATAAGGTCATTAGGTCAGAAAAGGCTTCAGACGACAGTTAATAACTGTCATCTAACAGCTTAGAAATGTGTAGCGTAAGTGGCTGCCGTCTCTAAGCATGTTAGATGACAGTTATTAACTGTCGTGTGACATAGAGTCATACGACATAATTTTTTTTAAATCTATCGTCTGAAGTGATTAAGATTGAAGCCTAAAGGAGAACTTATATCGTTTGTAATGGTATTCAACTACATAAGTCTATCATATGTCAACATATATAACTACAGTCATGTGTCGTTGGAAGGTCAAGCAAACAACACAAAACTGTAGTTTATGTGACATATCGACTACATACTTCCTAAAATAGCCGTAGTTATAAACTACTTTAGTCGACAGTATTCTATAGTCAGAGGTAAAAAGTTTAGCTTTCACATAAACAATATGTCGTATGAGATGTATTTCCTACTACATATTATAAAGTATATCTATAGTCTTACAACAAGTAGAATAACACATAAGACTCGATATCTATCGTCTGAGATGCATTTCAGACTACATTCCCTGAAGAATATATGTAGTATGACAACAACTGGGATAACATATGTATAAATGGATCTGTCGTCTGAGATGTATTTCCGACTACATATTATAAAGTATATATGTAGTCTTAAAACAAGTAGGATAACACATATGACTCGGTATCTACCGTCTGAGATGCATTTCAGACTACATTCCCTGAAGAATATGTGTAGTATGACAACAACTGATATAACATATTTATAAATGGATCTGTCGTTTGAGATGTTTTCCAACTACATTCTGATGTCGTAGTTTAGCCTTCAACTATGAGGATAAGTCGTATGATATTGTATTAGACTACATTGTTCTGTAGTCGGATCACTTATCGGATAACAAACACATGTTTAGTTTGTCATTTGATATTGTTTTGGATAACAATTTTCTGTAGTATGGAGTACCTTGTAGGAAATCACTACAATAGCTGCTTTTATCTGCTACATGTTTCTGAGACTACATTTTTCATATTCAAGGACCCGCATATGTGGTCTAACCAACCATTCTACATCATCCATAATATTCACCAAATTAAACACCAAAACCACACAGAAATTGCACCTAAAAGCATTAAAAATTATCAAACATTTCATTGCACAAATATATATCCATCACATTAAAATATAATCCATAAGTTCCACAAACATGAACCGAGCTAACATATTGCTATAATGATCAAGAAATCCAAAATACAGCCTAAATTCTTGATCACAACCATTAGCTAGCTAGCACAAAAACACATCAACCTAAGCTAAGGATCCGTAGCAACTGCATGCATACAAAACACTTATTCCCAACAGTTCAGATATATGCTAAAAATGAGTTCCTAGATTCAAATATATACTCAAAAGCAGTTCCTAAGTTCAGTATGTCATAAAACTTATTCCACTGCAGCCACAGTTCTACATCACTAACATTAATGTTTAGGGGATCTCTTTAACATACTTTGCCCATTCAGCTCGGACCGCATCAATGTCATCAGTGTTATACTGCCCACTAGTACCTTTTGTTCCCCACTGCAGCAACAAAATGCAGCAAGTTATGCACATTCACTGTATCCAATTCTCTATGCATCACATTCACAGCAACAAAAAGCAGTTGATCATCTTACCTTGGTCGCAAACCCCAAGTCTTTATCCTGGACAATTTCTTTCATGAAACGCATAATGTAATATCCACAAGTATTGTGATCCTTTTGCTGAGGAATACCCTAGAAATTATTAATAAAGTTACTATTAGCAAAACTGTCAAACATTAATATTAGACATAGTACAAAATAATGGAGACTCAACCAAGTGTTACAACTTACTTGAAGTGTCTCCCACTTGGTATCTTTTCTGCTTGATTTCTTATTCTTTGGGGCATAATAAAATTTCAGAGAGCTGGGAAAATAATGCAGCATTGATGATTAGTAAAAGTGAAAATTCAGTAAGTTGAGAATAATCCATATTGTAAAGGGGAAAAGAAAAAAAGTCATATGACTTACTAGTTCACAACAGTTTTCCATTCATCTTCATATGCTACCCTTTTGTAGGGATCCATTAAGTATACCAAGTTATCACTTGGAATCACCGCAGTCAACACCCAATTTTTACTATATATAAGAGAACATGTACAAGAATGTTTAGATATTGAGAAGCTAAGTTTCATGCAAAACATCACCATATAATACTGTCAACATACCTATTGTTATATGGAACCAAAAAAATCTGGCCAGGCTTGCTTGTACCTATTTGATAAAAATTTTGCTCATTCAGTGGGATTTCCACACCCAAGTGCACCAGTGAAATCAGGGTCGATAAAGGCAACCATATCAAGCATCACAGACTTCTGCAACTCTCTATAAAGGTAGCTACAAATACATAACATGAAGATGTTCAAAGTAAATTTCAAGAAAAAATTACTACAATCATTCAATGAATTTTTATTTTCTAGCAACAAGTTCCAACTAGCTAAAGGCAACTTGAACCTGTTTGGACCAGGCTTCGCCTGCAAATCAATTCGGATGCCCATTCTAACCATGTCCTTACGGGCTGCAGCTCCATCCTTACTCTTCCCAGGAATATTCAATAGGGTACCAAGAATAGCATCACAACAGTTCTTCTCAATATGCATGACATCAAAAACATGTCTTACCGGAAGATACTTCCAGTAATCGAGTTCAAAGAACACCGATTGTTTTTCCAACAAGGTCTGGGTTGGTTATCACCAGCCTTCCAAGGGGGAATCGGGTTTTTCTTACAGAATTTCCTGCCAGCATAGCCTTTAACTCTTGCCAAAACCTCCTCTCCACTTAATGGTATAGGAGACACATCGTTCTCTATGGTATTGTCGAATGCAGCTACCTGCTTTCGATACGGATGATATCTCTCCGTAAACTTGCGGGTCCTTAGGAATACCACTTTTTTACTATACTTCAACCTATATGGTTTGGTTTTGTCAACACATATTGGACACGCATTGTACCCTTTGACAACGTTACCCGAAAGATTCTCATATGTTGGAATATCGTTAATGGTCCAAAACAAAACAGCCCTAAGTGTAAAATACTGTCCTCTAAAGGCATCATACACTTGCAAAATTCAAGCCCACATTTTCTTCAAGTCATCAATTAACGGTTGCAAATACACATCAATATCATTTCCGGGCTGCTTAGGTCCGGATATTAACAATGTTAACATCATATGCTTCCTCTTCATGCATAACCATGGAGGAAGGTTATATATAACAAGTATAACTGGCCAGTAAGAATATTTGCTACTTAAAGAACTATGTGGATTAAACCCATCCGAGGAAAGGGCTAGTCTAAGATTCCTAGGTTCTCCTCCAAATTCTGGCCACTTTGTGTCAATTAGCTTCCAACTAGGAGAATCTGCTAGATGCTGCATCAACCCATCCTTTTTCCTATCATCTGCATGCCAAGTTAAATCCTTAGTTGTTGTGGTCGATTGGAACATTCGTTTGAATCTCGGGATTGGTGGAAAGTACCACAATACCTTTTGGTACATCATCTTTACCCAATTTCTACCTTGATGCACCACATGTGGGACATATTTTGCTTCTTCAAGTTCCTCCCCTCGGTACAAGATGCAATCATTTGGACAAACATGAATCTTTTCATACCCCATCCCTAATCCAGAGAATGATTTTTTAGCCTCTTGCACAGTTACAGGCAACACGTTATCTTCAGGCAGGAACATGGCAAACATCATTAACATGTTAGAATAAACACGGTCTGATATTCCATGTTTTGCCTTGAAATTGAACGTTTGTATGATAGCATTCATCTTGGTAAACTTTGTATTGCCCGGCCACAAAGGCTTGTCTCCATCCTCCACAAATTTCAAAAACTCATTCGAGTCGCTTGAAATCTCCTCATCCTCACTTTCCGCACAACCATCACCTTCCTCCCGCACAGTACCTAACTCTGGATGAAAATCCACTATTTCAGATTCAACTACTCCGTCATCATTCATGGTAGAAGGCCTCCCATGCCATTTCCACCGCTTACATCCAACTAATATACCATTGAAGTATATGTGATCCTTAATAACTCCGATTGAAAATTCATCGTTGTTACAACACTTCATACAAGGACAACAAATGGCAGATTTGTCACTTGCATTTGCCAAAGCAAACTTAAGAAAATTATCTACTCCTATCTGAAACTTCAACGATCTCCTATCGGCATGCATCCATGATTTATCCATCTTATATATACACACAAAAAAATGTTCAGAAAACCAGATGCATATGCATACAACTTACATCAGATATTAATCTTATTATTAAAGAACAATTAATATTCTTATTATTGAAGAACAATATCTGACCGACCAAAAAAAAAGAAGAAGAAGAACAATATCCGAAACACAGAAAGGCAAACATCTACATACTCATGATCACAGAAAACCCAACTCAAATCAAAGTTATTGATAAAATACATATAAAGACATTGAATCTATACCTTATCTTTACTAAATTCCTCACAGCTTATCCTTGCTTTAACACTAACCTTTGCTTGTCCTTGCTCTTTACAAAGCACCATGCAATAACAAAAAAAAAGATAAGTCAGTCTAAACACCCAACACCCAAATAGCAAACAATCTCAATATATTTAATCAAGCTAATTCAAATAGAATGCACCAATCCAATCCCTTTAATCCAATTGACATAATATTAGTATTTGAAAAGATAATAAAACCAATTGACATACGTTGAAAGGATACTACCATAGAGATAGAAAAATACTATCCATATGTTGAAAATATACAACTACTATGCTAAAAAGACGATAAGAAAGTTATTGATTCAAGTAGAAAATATACTAACATAGACATAAAAAAGTACTATCGCTATATTTCAAAAGATACTATGATGTAATGAAGTTGATACTTGCTCATAGATCTCTGTTCGATTCATCAATTCCAAAGAAACTAACTAAACCTCCAATTTTTTCACATACACGGACTGAGGTCCAACTTCAAAACACAATTTTGACACCAAAATGCATAGATAATACCACTTAAACATAAAGATACTACCATATCATCATAAATATAATACAACACTGATACAAAACTACTGTCTCTATATACTATCATAGTGTTCATCTGAGACTCATGTAATATTTCTAAGTCCCTTGGTTAGATCCATACATGAGTTTCCTTCACAAATTTCACAGCAAACCAAGACCTCAGAAACTTAGAGAGTGTATGCCAAGAAATGGAACAATATCTACCTAGAGCCAATTCTCTACTACTGCACCAACTGCAAGTCCCCCTATAGTTATGATAGTAGCCTTCCCTGCAGAGATGAACATTACACCAAATTACTTATGATACCGAAACTCAAAATAGAAAATGCATGCTGACAGAGGATAAGGTATACATATTTCTCAATCCTTTCAATAACACTATGAAAACCAAAACCGAAATTGAAAACCAAACAACCCAAATCGAAAACTAACCAAACCCCCAATTCAAAAACCAAATCGAAAACTGAAAAACTCCCAATTTTTAAACTCTAGAACCATAAACAACCCCCATCGAGTGAGAGAGGCTTACCAGATTGTCACTTAGAGTGGCAAACTTCCTTTGCAAGACAGACTGAGCACAGAAGTGACAAAATCGCTAAACACAAATCGAAATCGCTAAACCCAAATCGAAATAGCTAACCCAAATTGTCACTTAGGTTTATCTTTCTGAGTTCGTGGTTCATCTTTCAATGTATAGGCTGAGAGAGAGAGATCGAGAGAAGGTTAGGCTGAGACTGAATTAGAGTTTTGAGTGATTTGAGCGAAATGGATTTGAGTGAATCGGGAGGGAAATTGGTTTTTGAGCAAATTGGTTCTCTATTTTGACCAAATGGGTTTTCTGTTTTGATCGATGCGAGTGCGTGGTAGGTTTTCTAGTTTTTTTTTTGTTGGTTAATTAAGGTTTTCAGTTTTGGGGCTTTTGGCTAACGTGGTATCTTTCCCTCCCAGATTTGGCTAAGTGTTAATAAGCGCGGCATCTTTCCCTCTTACAATTTGAGATTTTCAAGTTGTTCAGATGACATAAAAATGTAGTCTGAGCTCGACAAATTTCTAAGCTTTTGAACTTTAATTTTCGTATTTTTGTACGACAATTATCTGTCGTCTGAGTTTTTGAACTTGCAAAAAAATTGAAACACATTGAAATTCATGAGTTTTCTCCCATCTCAGACTACAGAAGTTAAAATTTATGTCGTCTGAGTTCATTGAAACTTGTCAGACTACATATCTCGAGAATTCTGTCGTCTAATACTTGTCGTGTGAAGCCTTTTCTGACGTAGTGTGTGACCCATACATGCACAACGGGCTGGAATTTTGCCTAGTACATTATATTAATACATGCATGCAGAATAAGCTTAAACAAAATTGAGGAATATATATACAACAACATAATTAACGTCTATATCGCAGAAGACATACCTGAACTTCGGCTCTTCATTGTTTAGTTCATAAAGATGTAGTCGGTGCCTGTTGTTGTGGCAATCCAACATGGAAGGGTTGGAGGACCAGTTGCGAGCTTTGTTGGAAATGATGGGATCCAACAGCGAGTTCGACCAGTGTCCTCGAACATTCAGGATGAAGGTGAAGCGTCTTCTCCCTATGATCCAAGTCTGGGATTTTGATTCGGGTTCAAGGTTTTTTTTTCACATCCAACATAGTTCAATTCACATCCGAAGTATCAAAGATTCAAAGGCACAAATGGATCAAACGCCACTAGCGCATATTTCTTCGACAACAAGAGCGATAGCCTTACCAAGAACACCCCCACCCCACTTAAAGCAAAATTAAAAATAAAAATAAAAGTAAAAATTGTTGAAATTAAAAACCCAGCCTAACAACAAAGGCACAAGCCCACCAACATGGGAAACAAGGCCCAAGTGAGTGAAACCAACAAAAATGGTAAGATCACCCACCAACAGCCACCGCCCCATCATGTGCGCCACCTCCGTTGACGATGCCCATACACCCCTTGCCACCGTACCGTTGTAACATCCCGATTTTTAAAATTTCTTAAAATTTACTTTTTCTTCCTAGAAATAGAAACTAGATGTTGTCACGAGTTCGTGGTATTTCTGGTGAATTTTTCAGGTTCCGTATCTATTTTTAGGGAAAATTTTAAGAATAGTACACGACAAATGACTCGCTCATAATTTTAGTGTATGAAGTTTCAAAACAATCAATATGGTACATGAAGTTGTAATTTCAACAAAATATATATATATATATACGTCGTTACTCTTCCGTCATTTTTTGTGTTTTCCGTTAGATATTGAGGGGTAAATCTGTTCGTCCATAATCTAATATTAGTAAGATAATTAATATTAAAAATTAATGAGTAGGGAAAAGAAAAAAAAAAAGAAAAAAAAAAAGGAAGGTATTGTCCTCTCTCCTTCGTCTCTGTTTAAATCCAGAGAACATGTCAGTATGAGTTTGCTCTCACCCATTAAATACTGGATAGAGAATTAGAGATGAGAACATGTTGATGAGGAATCAAAGTTTTCTTTGACGATGCCTTACTCTGCTTGATGAGAACAAGCTGATGATGCAGGATTTGATTCAAGTCATGGTCAAAGATTATAAAGTTCCTAGACTACAATTGAGGGCCACTCAGAAATCATCCATTCTACTCATTAGACTGCTAGCCTACAAGATGATCTCTCTCTCTCTCTCTCTCTCTCTCTCTCTCGGAGTCTCGGGGCAAGGAGTAAACCCCTTCTCCCCTTTTTCTACTTCGTCCTCACTCCTCATATTTTTGAATTTTGGATTGATCATTGTTTAGTGATTTTGTTTTTGTGATTGTTTCTGAAAACTTTGGTGCAGATGAGAGAATATCTGAACTATAATGTGAGAGTGTTGGTGGGTTGGGTTGTGAATTGGTCAAGGACTTGGCTCTGTGATGTTTGGATCGCAAAATTTGGGGATTGGGTGGTGTGGATGTGGTGGTGCTGCTGATGGTGAATGAGAGAGATTAGTGGTGGTCGAAATACCCATACAACCCATCAAAATTGTGGATGAGAGAGCTTGGTGTTTCTTTTTATTTTGGCGAGTGAGCTAGTGGATGAGCTGGATACTCTGACCAGTGGTGCTAAACTTGCAGACGATGGCTGCAGGTGAGAAGGTTATTTATCTTCAAGGAGTATCGGGTTGGCGGTGGCATGGCAGAGGAGGAGAGAGGAGAAAGAGAAATCCCATAATTACCCTTTGAAAAAGAAATAATTTCAATGAGTTAACGGTGTCATTGACACCATGTACTATTAATGTGTAGGGTTTTGAATGTCATGTACCGTTTTGATTTTTATGAAACTTCAAACACTAAAATTATGAGTGGTTCATTTCTCATGTATTGTTCTTAAAATTTTCCCCTATTTTTACGGAGCGGATTCAATGCACCATGGTGCACTTGAACCAGTCATGTGCACTAACGGATTCAACAAACACTGTTAATGATCCAACAAATGAAAGTGCAGTTAAAAACATAAAATTCAGAAACCTAGAAAACTTTCTTCAAAGAATATTAATGTCACATCCCAACCCGTAAATTTTTTACCTTATTTACTAGCTTGGTATTTAATAAGAATTTTACCGCATCCGTCAATGAAGTTATAGTTTAATTGGTCCCTAGAGAGGTTTTGGGGGGACGATTATTTCGAAGGATTTATTCGTAAGAGAAAATGTGACGACGGTAAAAATGGTTAATTTTAGCTAGTAAAATGTAATTTTTATTAGGGTATAATTGTTGTGGTGTTATTTTGGAGTTGGGTTTGTTTTAGAGAGGGTATTAAGTTTGGACCGGTTCGGGGTGTGGAGGCCCAAAAACCATTTCACCTCTCTTTCTCTCCTCTCTCTCTCCCTCTTCCCCGAGCCCTCTCCCGAGCTGTCCCGACCAGCTGGTTTCCTCCGCTCAATTCACCGCCGTCCGGCCATCGTAGGCCGCCGCTTCGGTCCCAAACGGTCGGCCTCCGACCCAGCTCCCATCCTAGACCAGTGAAAGGCTTCCTAGCACCGCCGTGAGAGAAATATCGGGCCCGAAAGGTTCGACTGTCCAAAGCTTCCCGTCCCCGGAACTTCCTCCTCCGGCCGCCATAGCCGGAGTTGCTTGGCTCGAAAGAAAGTCTTCCTCCCGTGCAGCAACCCTTCCAAAGATCTCACCCTCTCTTGAGCTAGGTAAGGAGATATTTGGTGTTGGAGCTCTAGGGTTTTCTTGGATGTTTTCGTTCGATTGGCATAGTTAGGCTTGGAATTGGGTGTTGTGCTAATTAAAGAAAGTTGTAGAGAGAGTTGAAATGAAGCTGCTGTTAAAATTTGGTAGGCATTAGAGGTCGTCGGAGTCGGTCTCTAGCTGCCGTTGCCGACGGAGTAGGCGGCGGCGCTGCCGTTGTTTAGGGGATTTTCATGGTTTTTGATTGGTTATATTAATGGGAGTTATTGATGTGAATTTTAGAATTTTTGGAGGAGTTTTGGATAGGTTTGGGAATTTTTAAAGCTTAGTAATCTAGGCGGTTATTTAAGATAGAATCCGGCCGTTGGATTAAAGTCGTATAATATGTAGAAGGTTGAATTAAAGCTGTAGGTTTGTTCGGTGAAGTTTGGGCCATATTGAGTTAAGAATGGCGAAGTTGAACAAGGATGAGTGTGTTTAAGGCTCTCGTTTAATTATGCCTATTTTGTGTAAGTTTTGGATTTTTGGTTAGGAAATTAATATTATATTTGGATCAGGATATGAGGAGGCTCGAGCAGAAGAAGCCTCGGATCGACATCAGGCTTAGGCCTAATTTGTGAGTGGACTTTTGTTTTAAATAATGTGCATGCAAATGATTTATTGATGAATAATTTCTTTTGTTTGAGACTAACCGAAATTGAGAATTTCAGTGATTATATATTCATATATGGATGATTATGAGGATAGTATGTATATAAATAAATGCTAGCTAGCTATACGTGCTTTTCCGCCATAATGAGGTAAAATATCATTATGGTGTGACGTGAGCGTTAAACGCAATTGTCGTAGCCCTATATAAATTTAGTAATTTATATAGGGAATATGCATGTATATATATACACTCGTGCTTTTTCGCCATAATGAGGTAAAATTCCATTATGGTGTGACGTGAGGTGTGACGTGAGCGTTAAACGCAAGCGTAGTAGCTTTGTACGAATTTCTATTTTTCTGATTCCTTCCTAGAATTCGTACAAGGAGTATGACGAGTGTAAATACATACATATTTATACATATTACTTTAGCCTGAGAGGCTTCATTTGTTTGAGTTTTGGAAACTAGCCGGAGCTAGTCATGTAATTGCCAACTTTTGAACTGTCGCATGCAGCATAATTAAAATGGGAATGCATAAATATTTTATTTATTAATTTATTTTTGTCCACTCACTCTAATGGTTTCAAATGTTTTCCCCTGGGCCCTTCGTTTTAAAATGCCCAGTCTGCAGAGTTCGGGTTAGCACTAGACAGAGGCGAGGCATAGTCACCCACATCTCTTCCACCTTTCATCAGTAGGTTACCTGTTAACCTACTACCATATTTTCTTGCTTCCGCTAGTGTTTAGTAGCTCTGATTACCTTGGGATTATTTGTATAATAGCTCGGCTGTGTGCTATGTCTTTATTTATTAATTTGGGAGATATCCAAAGGATGGTGTATGATATAAATTGGATATTTATGTGTTGGATTAGAAGTTGATATTATTATTTATTTTTTTTTTGTGTGTGATGGATGTGTTGTGGGGGAGCTGGTGGCTCCAGGTGTTGATGTTGGATGTGTTGATATAGGAGTGTTATCTAAATTTTTCAGGATAGGGTTGTCCATTTTCAAGGGAGGTTATACCGAATTTTTCGGTAAATTTTCCTTTGAGGTGGTCCCAGCAGGACTTACTCCAGGTTTTAGGTAAAATTTGGGGTGGGTCTTGACAATTAACGCAGCCAAAACTCAATCCTTTCTCCAAAACCCAATTCTTCCCTAAAACCCAGTCAGATACATACTATCTTTCCTTCATCTCCCTTTAGAAAACCAAGAACTGGAATTCATTCTTCTTATTCATCCCTCCTCTGCTCAACATTCAAACTCACCAACATCTAATCATCCTCAACACCGTTGCTCTCTGCAGCCACCCTATGCTTCGAGACTGGAGACTTCACAATTTGATTAGAGAGCTCGAAGCTGAGAGTTTTGGAGAGGAGTGAGTGACCTCGAGTGTAGGGGGTTGTTTGATGGCTTGATGGCCAAGAGGTGAGAGTTGGTGGCATTGACGGGGCGATAATGTGGAAGTGAACGGCGGCCTGAGAGGCGGAGATGAAGGAGAAGAGGAGATTGGCGGACGAGGAAGGGAAGGAGGGGTCGACAAGGTGGACGTGGAGAGAGAGGGAGAAAAAGAACTGAGGAGAGAAAGTGAACGGCGGAGAGGGACAAAGTGTTTACCTTAGTCTTACATTTTTATTACCATGTTTAATTGTGTTTTTTTTTCTCAATTTTTTTTAACAGTGTTAACATCGATGTTAGTGTCATGTAGTTGACTGTATTAAATGAATGATTGTGATTGGTCAGTGACTATTGGTTCACTTGAACCATGGTGCACTAAAGAATTTTCACTATTTTTAAGGGATTTTTGAAGTCTAGATGACAATTAAATTTATGGTTTAGTTGGCGGCCTCCCATTGGTCAAAGGGTTTTACTTGGTGAGCAAAAAGAATCAGTAAAAAAAAAACATGCGCTGCAAGAAGGCAGCTTGTTACTTAGATTTTGGACACATGGAAGAAATCCATAATTGTTGGTCAAGCAAAGAAATAGTGGCGCACAAATTTGGTAATTTGGTGATGCTTTGACATGTGTCTCTCATTGATTTTCTCAAATTATTATGCCGACTCACTATGACGGTTTACACAGCCTATAAAATGGCTAACCTGCAACAATATTTCGCCATCATTTTCAGAGGACTTCTGTTCCTTTTTTCTTTATTCTCTCTTTCTAGATTTACGACTTAAAGTTCGGCGAATCATAACTTTTGATCCGTAACTCCGATTCTAAATCTGTAAAGGGCTACGGGTTCATCTTGATGTTCTTTTTCTATCGTTGAGGTTTGGGTTAGATCCAACGGTAATTTCTAGATGGCTCGTTTTAGGAGGCTCTGTTTACGATCGGTATTCATGGTGGGGTTTCGATGCTATCGAGGTGAGTGGATTTGATTAATGTGTTTCAAATATTCTTATTTGCTATATAATAGTCGTAAAAGCATGATTTTGATCTATTTATGAAATATCTCTCTATTTTATAATGAAGCATGTCGAATTACGAAATGTGCGGAGTTTATATATAATTATGTGTTGGATCTATTGTTTAACGAGTCATGAAATATGTGAATTTCTTGATTGGTTATATTGAAATAAGGATATGACACACGGCGGTATATACAGGACTTGAAGGTCATTAGGATCCAGTGGGGATCACTAAATTGAAGGATATCCAATAAGAAGGGATTGTGCGATGTGATGAATTGTGTGAAGTGACGTGTATACGATATACATATTTTGCAGTGTGTGTAAAATGACATAACTTTGTGGACATATTACATTGGTCTACTCACTGAGCAAGTGGTTTTGCTCCACCCCCCCCCCCCCCTACCTATGATATTTTTTGCAAGGAAGTATTTAGATTTGTACCGAGTTGGGAAAAGGTAGACGACTATCCTAGAGGGAAGAGCCTAGAAGGTAGTGTTTTCATTTACATTTCGCTTTATAACACTCGTTCACGCCTTGGGATCAGCGTCCGATGCTTAAAACCCACCGACGCCGGGATCGGGGTGTGACACCGCCCTGCCGCCAGACAACATCCAGTCATCGAGCCCCAAGGCCAACTTCCAAAACCAGAAGGGGTGAGCGTCTCCAGCGCCTCCACTCCTCATTTCCAAAGCGGTGCACCTCTAACGATTAGAGTTGGAGCTTCCCACACCCGTGAGCTGTTTCTCTTCACCGTCTCAAGTTAGAAGGGATCTTTGGTTAGGAGGCGTTGCATGCCGCCATACATTTCCAAGACACAGAACTAGAACAGATCTAGCCCCCACGAAACCCCATCAACATTAATGCTTGTGCTCGTGGTCGCAGCGCATCATGTGGAGGTCCGTTGTGGTCTTTAGGTCGTTGGGGTCATCAACGAGGATAATGTTGATAAGGTTTTGTGGGGGCTGGATCTATTATGGTTCGTTGTCTTAAAACGATGTGGCAGCTTGCAATGCCTACTGGCCAAAGATCCTTTCTAGCTTAAGATAGTGAAGAGGAACAACTCGCCGGCGTGGGAAGCTCAAGCTCCAATCCTTGAAGGTGTATTACTTTAGATATGAGGAGTGAAGCCCCTTTTGGTTTTGGAAGTTGACCTTGGGGCTCGATGACAACTAGATTTTGTCTAGTGGCATGACGATGGTTAAAGGTGGCTGGGTGTCGCCGACGGAGATGGCACGTAAGATAGGGAGGCGGTTGTTGGTGTGTGATCTTAGCATTTTTGCTAGGTTCACTCTCGTGCCCTTGTTTCTCGTGTTGGTGGGCCTGGGCCTTTCTGTAGGGCTAAGTTTTTAATTTCAGCAAATTTTAATTTTATTTTAATTTTCCTTTAGTGAGGGGTTTTCTTGGTAAAGTTCTCGCTTCCGTTGTCCAAGAAATAAGACGCTAGTGGCGTTTGATTCTTTTTTGCATTTTAACTTTCTATTTCATTTGTGCAGTTTTTTCCTCATAAATTCAGTTTTTTACCTTCCTAGAACGGCATCATTGTGAATGTTATAGATTGCAAAGCTTTGTATGCCCTTCATTTGCCGCGCGCATGAGATACTAGCAGAGATGTTCATAACTTTAGAGCTCGCAAAAGCATGAGAGGTTGGGAACGACTTGGTGACGTCATCGATGGAGGACCACATCTTAGAGGCGGATGCCACTACTGGAAAAAAACACTTAGGAGATGGAATTATTTCGTCTCTTAAGTGACAAATTTCGTCTCCTAAGTACTTAGGAGACGAAACATCCGTCGGCTAAGATCCATCGCCTAGGTGTGGTGAGGTAGACACTTAGGCGACGGAACCTAAAATTCCGTCACCTAAGTTGTTCTTAGGAGACGGAATACTTTCGTCTGCTAAGCACTTATGCGACAGATTTTATTTTACAATTAAAAAAAAAATATCTTCTACTGGGGGTCAGTAAAACTCAATACAATATATTCATTTCAATTTCATGCCAATTATACACAACAGATACTCATTCTTACCCTAATAAACAAATTCATTGCCCCCTAGTAAACCCAGTGAAATTTTACTGCCCCCTAGTAAACTTCTACTGGGGGTCAGTAAACTTCAATACAGTATATTCCTTTCAATTTCATGCCAATTATACACAACAGATTCTCATTCTTACCCTAATAAACAAATTCATTGCCCTCTAGTAAACACAGTGGAAGTTTACTGCCCCCCAGTAAACTTCTATTCGGTAAACTTAAATACAGTATCTTTCTTTCAATTTCATGTCAATTATACACAACAGATACCCATTCTTACGCTAATAAACAAATTCATTGCTCCCTAGTAAACCTAGTGGAAGTTTACTGACCCCCAGTAGACGTCTACCGGGGGTCAGTAAACTTCAATACAATATCTTTATTTCAATTCATGCCAACAATCTGCCCAAATATACCACCACCACCACCACCACCACCACCGCTGTACCAAATAATCACCATGCCACCAGCATCATATCAATCACATCCTAACCAAAATTAAAATCAAAATCAAAATCAAATTAAACAAAAACACATAAATCTATCACCAAAGCTAATTAAACCGAAAAAAAATTGAAGAACTTACCTTTCTTACCCCTTTGAAATTTCGAGGGACGGTGGTGGGTCGGCGAGAAGGCTTGGTAGAGAGAGAAAGGTGGCAGCAGCAGCGTCTTGACGACGACGGGGACGGGTGAGTCGGGTGAGAGAGAAAGGTGACCCAGATCTGAGGCTTGGTGCAAGAGAAAGGGACGAGGAGCTTGTTGGCGGCGAGGACGGGTGAGTCGGGTCGGGTCGAAAGGGGGAGGTTGTTGGCTCCAAGGAGGGTGCGGAGGTGGCCGAGTGATGTTGAAGAGGGTCCTGACGGCATTGAGAGTGGTGGCGTTTGTGGGGACGAAGTTGGAGGTGGCGTTGGTGGGGGTGGTGCAGTTGAAGGTGGCGGTGG
>NC_020492.1:27379845-27416261 GCF_000184155.1 Fragaria vesca subsp. vesca | reverse complement strand
AGAGAGAGAGAGAGATGGAGCTTAGGAAAAGATGGGTTTCCTTCTATTGATAAGGTTGGTGAGTGTGTGATTTAAAAGAATTGATATGTTTTGAAAAATTTTGGTTTGAATTTTCATGAAAGTTTACGCGGGAAGATGGGCACTCAAATTTTTAGAACTTAACCGACGGAATGTTCTATTTCCGTCGTCTAAGTGATTCATAATTTTTTTTTTTTAAAAAAACATTCCATCTCCTAAGTTCTACTTAGGCTACGGAATGTAATTCTGTCTCCTAAGTGATCCATATAATTTTTTAAATTTTTATTTTTTCAAAATGCCGTCGTCTAAGTAAAAATATTCCGTCTCCTAAGTAGTACTTAAGCGACGGAATTCCATCGCCTAAATCGTTCTTTGGAAATATTTCGTCTCCTAAGAACAACTTAGGAGACGGAAACTGTTTCGTCACTTAAGTAGAAAATTTCATCGCTTAAGTACCACTTAGGGGACGAAATTTTTAATTCTGTCGCCTAAGTGCTATTTTCCAGTAGTGTGTGTTGGTCTTCTTCGAGAACAATGAGGAGGCCATTGATTGATTGATTAGAGAGGGAGATATTTAGAGTTTGGTGGCTATTGCGACAACCTTTAGGTTTTGGTGTTTAAGAGGCTAGAGTTTTGCTCATTCGGATAGGTCTACTAAAGTCATTATGTAAAAGGAAATATACGTCATTTGATATTTCACAATAGAGTAAGATCAATTGAGCGAATTTGGAGGTCTAAATAAAGTAAAATCATTCGAGTAAGAGCAATGTTATGGCCTGGTATCACGAGTTCACTATTGCCAATCATTCTACTGTTACTAAAGCAATTACAACTCCTAATAGACCTAAGTGGTCACCTCCTGAGGTTGGTTTTAAACTAAATGTTGATGGTGCTTTCTAACCTCTTGAGACAGGAGGAGGCATTTTACATGACTCACAGGTTATGCTATAACTGCTTTTGCGCATCATCTCACTCATGTTACCAGTGCCAAACAGATAGAGCTAGAAGCAATTCGTTCTGCCTTAGTTTGGATTATGCAGCATAACTTTCAACATTGTTGCATTGAGACTGACTATCAAGTAGCTGTATCCGAATTGCAAACTGTGGATTATCTCAACATGGAGTTTGCAAACTTGATAGATGATATTCACAAATTGCAGCTACATCTTGGTTCGTTTGTTGTCAGTTTTGCTTCTAGAACTGCAAATGTAGCTGTGCATAGACTAGGTAGTTTTGCTTTTGAATCCATTGCACACAAGGAATTGCTTTCTTGCATTCCTTTTATATATGCTTAGGGATGTCCTAAGCTTTGATTGTAATTGAATCATCTCTCAATAAATTTAGAGCTGTTACTCTTTTTTCCTAAAAAAGTAAAATATTTAAGCAAATTCGGAGGTCCCACTAAAACTAGCTAGCTCTAAAAAGTTTTCCTTAGTTATTGACTTATTGTATAATTCCCCTTCCTTATTGTATAACTAATAAGGGAGGGGGTTCTAATACGGACATTTTTATCGATGACTAGTTGAAGACTTTCCCCTTTAATGATTTATTACATTTACTTTATAATCATATTTTTCCATCTCAACCGTTTAGTTTTTAGGTCTATATAAGTAGATCACTTATACAAATTTTCAGCCAAATTAATGATCATTAAGAATTCTAACTAGATCAAATCAATAGGTGATCCAAATATGTCAAACAAGAGCCGTTCAAATTTATAATCGTTATGAATGTCTTAACAATTTTTAATTTGGATGAAAATTTGTACGGATGATCTACTCATACATATTTACAAACTAGACGACCGAGATATGAATATACGATTGAAAAAAATATGAAATAAAGAAGTCTTCAACTAGTTCTTAACAAGAAGATCCTAGGTAATATTATTATTAGAACATTTTCCTAACTTATAATATTCTGTAAAATTAGTCAAAAGACACAAGCCCACCTCTGCTTCTGCTACTAGGTAACTACGATTCGAGTCTCTAGGATTCCGCGTACGGTAAGAGAAACATATGAAAACCATGCTTTTCCGCCATCTGAAAAATTGAATAGTTTTTAAAAAACAAAGTAAAGAAACAAGTATTAGAGACTACACTCACCAGAACGCTGAAGCTCTCAGTTATTACTTGTTTTGACTTGTCTGACCTTTCTCGTGAATCCCATTTCTTCCTCCTCCGCTCTCTCTCTATCTTTCTCATTCACTCCCCAACTGTTCCTTTCTCGTGCCCTAACCCCAAAACGAACCACCTATCCACCCCTAATTTAATTCCATCCAAACCCAAATACCAAAACCCAAGATTGTAAATTGCCTTCAAATCTATTTACGCACCACTGTTGCAGCTTCCCATGTCTTGATAGGAGCTCAATCATGCTGAAAGGTATGTTTTTTACTTCTGAAGTTTTGATCTTTACAATGATTCTGATGTGAATTTTGAGCCCTGTTGATATTTTTGTGTTTGGGATTTTACGGAATTCTAAAGTTTTAATCTTTTATATGTTTCTGATGTTAATTTTGTGCCCTGTTGATTGTTTTGTGTTTTTGGGATTTTATGAAATGGTGGGATACTCAAATGATAATCGACTCATTTGTGTTTATAATTTTCTGTTTGTAAAATGTTTGGTCTGTTTTGGAGGGATTTGGGGTCATGGGTTTTATGTCTTTGTTGGGTTGTTGTTTTCGAAAGATCTACATGAAAGAAAAAACCTTTGATTTACACTAAGCCTCAAAATTATAGAAAGAACATGGGCTTGTCTATGTCTGTGGAAGATATTTGGGGATTTGTGAGGATTATGTTGTTGTTTCCTATATGTATTGGTAACAAAGGCACATCAATCAGTAACTTTGTTCATCTTCGTAGTTTCCAAAGGCATAAGAAATGGCAACTGTGCCTCTGTTTCTTATGCTTAGCCGTAATTGGCCAACCAAGGGCCAAAAGTATTGGATATTCCAATCTCTGGTAATTTCAGATTTCATTCTTGGGGTGCCTTTTGTTTTGATCTTTCTGTTAAAATTGAATAATGCTTGTTTTAGATAGTTGTATTTCTTACCATCTGATTCGTAATGACCATGTCCTTCCAATTTTACATTTCATTGTATAAAAATGGGAGGTTTTAGGTAATATCTATGTCAGTTGTTTATTCCGGAGTTAGAGAATGCGCCTGCTAGATTGAGTATATAATCGTTTTATAACCTTGAAATGCAGCAGTCATGGCAGGCTTTGGATGCTTCATTTTGGAGACAGTAAAGGGATCATAGTGGGCCATTTCAGTCTGCAATACAGTATGGTTCTAGTGAACTTCAGAGGATATAATTCTGTGCTTCTCTATCCCCACAAAGCTTACTCAGAAGTGGGTTAGTGTGAGGATATAACTACCTTATGTAGTATTTCATTTGATCCGTCAAATATGAGTACATCAACGACATGTGAGATTGTCGAAGCAATAGAAGTAGATTTGCAGTTGAAAATGGACAAGAAAGATGGCAAGCAATGTATGCCAAACTCAGGAAATAGGTATTCAATAGAAGATGATATTAACAAGCTTTTTCAGGCCATTGATGTTAGAAATTCAGGCAGGGCTTCAGGCCCATGGCGTGAAAGTAGCAAAGATGCCTTGAGGAAGAGTGCTATGAAAAAGCCAATGAGAGCTAGTACATCAAAAGTATCAGGTATTGGAATTTCAGAACCTGTAAGTTTGAAGCAAGCGCTCAGAGGATTATGTATCTCTCAGGCATCAGAGATGGCTGCCATGAAGCGGCTGTCGAGGCCAGGTCGTACATCTGGGGTTTCAGAAGCAGGCACTATTAAAAGGTTGTACAGGGCAGTAGTAGTCGAGGCAAATGGATCTGGCCTCCCATTGAATGAAGGTAAAGGGAATTTTGTGGAGATCTCTCTAGTACCAGATGCATCAAATAGCTCTCAGAAAATTCCTGGATTCATGCATTCAGAGCCACAGGTTCATCCAGCCACAACTCCGGCTGATGCAATGATGAGCAAATTAGCACCACAGAAACTAATTTCTTCTTCGCCAACAGCAGTTCAGAGTAAGATAGTACAGACAGAAGATGGAGAACTGCAAGATGCTTCATCAAGCAAAAAAGTCATTCAGGTGGAGGGTCCGATCACTACTCCAAATTCATACAAGGGCCAGCTCTCTGCTTCTTCTCAATCTGGCTCAAACTCCAGTAGTAAGTTAAGGAAATCTTCTGGCAGTGATTCACATTTAATCAAGTCGGTCCTCAGGAGCAAGAGCTTTGTTACGAAAAAGAAGAAGCAGGATTTGAGTTCCGGTTCTAGTAGTACCAAATCAGATTCCCAGATAGTTAATAATGATTTAGTTTCTACTACTAGTAAATTGGAGGGTCAGCTGCACAGTGGCACTCCGAAGCATGAAAGGGATCGAAATACAAAAAGTTCTATGGTCTCCAGTAATCATAGTGTAGAAATGATCTCAGGTATTGTTGATAAAAAAGGGAAACCAGATTTCCGGTCAAATTATAGTAACAGAAGCAGATCCATAGTGACGAATGGCGATGAGAGATCAAGATCAAAAGAAAAGGGAGATTTCTCACAGAGCTCGAAAAGTAGCATCGGTGATTACAGTAGCAGTACAAGCACTAGTGAGGAGAGCACTCTGAGTGGGTCTGGTCGAAGTGGCAAGAGACCTCACATGTCAAAAGACTTGAGATGGGAAGCTATCCATCATGCTCAGAAGCAGCAAGGAAGCTTAAGTTTGAGGCACTTTAAGCTGCTCAGGAAGCTTGGTTCTGGGGACATTGGAACTGTTTATCTTGCTGAGCTGATGGGGACAAACTGCGTATTTGCTGTGAAAGTAATGGATAACGAGTGTTTGGCTACCAAGAAGAAAATGATTAGGGCCCAAACAGAAAGAGAAATACTGGAGATACTGGATCATCCCTTTCTCCCTACATTGTATGCTCACTTTGTGTCAGATAAGCTCTCATGTTTGGTTATGGAGTACTGTCCTGGTGGAGATCTGCATGTGCTTCTTCAAAAGCAACCTGGCAGGAGTTTCTGCGAACAAGCAGCCAGGTACAAATACTTTTTTGTTGTCCAGCTTTTGTTGATTCTGCTTACCTTCTTGCTTAGCATACATATGTGGTCACCTCCTTACATTCTTAACTATAATCTAGCATTTTAAGTTTTGTACTTTTGTTGTTTTCCCATGATCTTCTATGTCTGGAATATTACTTTTACAGTTGTCTGATACCAGGTGCTGCACTGCACGTTATAGTTTGTCCTTGAGTTTAGAGTTTATGGAGTTAGCATAGTGTAATATAAGACAGAGCTGTCGACTAATTGGTAACGATGCAGTAGTTCTTAGTAGATAACTTCTGATGGGCATCTGTGCACATGTTTGGCGTGTTAGTTCTATATCTGGGATATAACCATAGGATATACAGTATATCATGATATCAGTGCACTATAACACCCTCTTAGTATATGTGGGGGAGGATCTAGCTTAGTTTTATTTTAATTATTAGCAATACATTTCTTTTGATTCGGCTAACCTTGACAAAATTATCAACATGTAAAGAGTTTCACCTTCCAATGATTGGTGGCGTTGGAGCTATTTTCATTGGCATGTTGATAATGATATATTCAGGAGGAACCCTTCTATCATGCACATGAGTTGCAGGCAATTGCATGCATTCATTGGACACTTCTCTATGCTGAAATCCTACATGAGAAAGGGTTGTTTACAGCTCAATCTAAGAGATACCCACAGTTGACATGATTTTGTTGCAGCTTTCTGTCTGTTTACCCTTGTTTTATTTGTTTATCGTATTTAGTAAACAAACTTTTATAACCTTTGTAATGAATCTCATCATGTCGGTTGGAAACTTGGAATGTAGAAAGGGTTGGGTGCATTGGCTTATCTTTTGAGTGCTAATTGCTTGGTGGTGTTGGTTATCTTTTGTTTGAATATGCTAAACTATTAAAGTAGGCTATGATAGCTTGATTACATTTAATATAGTATCAATATTCAATTATTCATCATCACTGTTGTACTGTATTCCCTCATTTTAATATTGCATGACATTGTACCATATCCACAGGTTCTATGTCTCTGAAGTTCTCCTTGCGCTGGAGTATTTACATATGCAAGGCGTTGTGTATCGGGACTTGAAACCAGAAAATATCCTGGTCCGAGATGATGGCCACATAATGCTCACAGATTTTGATTTGTCACTTCGATGTGCAGTCAATCCAATGCTACTCAAATCATCGTCTCCAGTTGTGGAGAGCAGAAAAAAGATGCCAAACCCATGTATTGAATCCAGTTGCATCGACCCTTTCTGCCTCCAACCAGCCTGGCAGGGCTCCTGCTTCACTCCTAGGATGTTATCTGCTGGTGTAAAATCTCGGAAAATAAAATCCGAACTTGCTTCCCAGGTCAGCCCACTCCCACAGCTTGTAGTTGAGCCAACGGATGCTCGATCAAACTCCTTTGTTGGAACCCATGAATACCTTGCTCCAGAGATCATCAAAGGAGAGGGTCATGGGAGTGCTGTTGATTGGTGGACATTTGGAATATTTCTGTTTGAGCTGCTGTATGGTAAGACACCCTTCAAGGGATCAGGAAATGAGGACACATTAGCCAACATTGTCTCGAAAAGTCTCAAGTTCCCAAACAACCCTATAGTTAGTTTTCACGCACGAGATTTGGTCAGAGGCCTCTTAACAAAGGAGCCTGAGAATCGTTTAGGATCTGTGAAAGGGGCCGCAGAGATCAAGCAGCATCCTTTCTTTGAAGGCCTTAACTGGGCATTGGTTCGGTGTGCAGTACCACCAGAGTTGCCGAAATTGGGTGATAGTGTAATTGGTGCACCTCCTGCTTCACAAATGCAGGAGAGCAGAAACTGCAAGGAGTTGGAAGAGGGTACAGGAGACAATATAGACTTTGAGTTGTTTTAGTTAAATTTTCACTCAAGAAAGAAAGTTGATCCCCTCCATCAGTTGTTCGAACTGATAATATAACTTGTAGTGTAAATTAAACGTAACTCAAAATAGCTGTAGGCTACGTACGATATATGACAATATCAATACTAATTATATAGTTGCTGAAATAGGAGTTGCCGAGTTGGAGTAGCATTTTCACTTGTATGTTCTTTTATATAGTGCTATTAGATAGATCTTTGCGGCAGCCCCCAGCTATTCCTGGAAGTTGAGTGCGAGACCAAAAATATGATGCCTAAAGCCCTAAACCCTCTGACCACATAAATTTCTTGTTTCTTCTTTGCTTAGCATGAATGATTTCTAAAGATATCTTCTTCTCTTTTTCCTTTTTAAACAAAGATTTCCAAAGACGGTCAAACAACCACAATGGGTTGTCGAGCTGATAAGAATCTAGGTGTGGAACTGTATATTTATGTTAAAAATCTTGCCTACACTGTTTGAACTTTGAAGGATGGCCATGAAAGAGGAAGCATTCATGACATGCGAGGGGTAATGAGGACCACTAAGTTAAGAACTAGTTGAAGACTTTCTCATTAATCGGTTTATTACATCCACTTTTCAATTACATTTTTTTAATCTCAATCATTCGGTTTTTAGATCTATATAAGTATATCACTTATACAAAATTTTCAGCCAAATTAGTGATCGTTAAGTGACCAAACTAAATCAAAACAATAGGCGATCTAAATCTGTCAAACAGGAGCCGTTCAAGTTTATAATTTGTAAATCACACTTATAAATACCATAACGATTTTCAATTTGGATGAAAATTTGCATAAATGATTTACTCATATATATAAACAAACTAGACGGTTGAGATATAAATATACGATCGAAAAATCGGTGAAACGAAGAAGTTCTTATCTAGTTCTAATTTAGTGGTCCTCATTAGAACCACTCTGTTCATCACATATAAGCAGCAAAGTAACAAATTTATACTATATACTAAAACTGAGTTCGGATTTGAACAGTACCCGTGGGGCGAAAAAGACGGTGTAGTCCCTGCTTTTCGTTTTATTCACACCTCCACCATTCTTCTTACTATCAGGTCCAATACGTCCAAAAATTGCCTAGCATAAGTTTTCTTGACGTGGCTTAGAGTTCCACGTACTAATGCTTGAGGCCCAGAAGTCCACCCACCCAAATAGTTCTTACGTGTTTGCACCCTAGAAATCCACTGATCTAAAACTTCTCCCTCTGTTCTCATCTCTTTCATACTTTCCACCGAACTAGGAATCAAAGCAGAAAATTCCTTTTCAAGGTATAAGAGAAGATCAAAAATTTTCTCTTACAACCACCGCATCCGTTCATCGACATACACAATGGTGCCTCTACCAATCTCTACTTTTATGTATTGAGATAACTGATTCAACTACATGTTGGTTCTATGAAAACGATTTCCAGACTTATGAATCTGGAAGCCTGCATAGTACCTTTTCCGCTTCGAATGAATCTTTCTTTTGTTAATTGCAGTTATCCTAAAGATGGATGCGATCATTAGAGTTCGGGCATCAAACCAGACAAATGAGGAGCCGAACCAAGAACGAAAAAAACACTGTCCTAGCTCAACACACTGAACCCATCTGCATATGGGGTATGCATGCACATGAAACCCAATTTATCTAAGACTTGGTCAAAAATCAGATGTCGTTTCTGCAAATTCTATTTAATCCATTTCGTATTTCTTGCAGAAGGAGACTGCCTTTTGTAGTGCAAAAATCAGTAGATTATGTGAACGTAGTGGCTGGTGGTACACTGGTATAGAAGTTGCGCACACCCCAAGTGTTTCAAACAGTTGAATAAGAAAGAGGAGAACAATGAATATGTTTGTGTGCGGCACCGCCTTCAAAAACCTGTTCCACGGTAAATCAACTTTTCCCTGTCAGTATATACGAACTTAAATTTTCCACTCCTTAAACTTGAAATGTAAAATTTTTCGTTTACTTGACAAACCTTTACGCTTAGACACAACTACAAGACTTATATTAATGTAGAGGACAAAGACAACGAAGCCACTCCTATATTGTTGGGTAAACAAGCCGAACAACTTTTCAGTGCGACCTGCCAAGAGCTACTAATCAAAAGATCCTCTCCAACTGAACAAGAGCTACCAGAAGAAGTGAAGCAAACAATAGGAGAGCAGCACCTGTTTGAAATCAAAGTCTATCCCAACTCTGAATTGATGGTGGTTCAGGTGTTTACAGGCCAGCAGATTATGCAATCCTTGGTGGCAAGACAAGTTCCACCTACAGGAACATCACCCCGCCTCCTCCTTGAGAGGAAAAGAACAGACCATACAGACGGAGGAGCATTGTTAATACTGGAATCTGAAAAGAAAACAGAAGGGTAAGAGACTTGGATTTCTTCTGTCACCAACTAGATACAGATGATGACTATGTATATAAACATCAATATTAAGAGATTATATTACAGTTATCAAAAACTAGCACAACTCCATTCCATTTTCATTCACGTTCTATGCACTGTTGTATGTATTTGCAGGGAAGGAAAGCAACTTGCTTCATCAGCTGTGGGTCTAGGACTTGAACTACAAACCTTCAACTAGATGTCAAACCCAAGATGACTTTTTTTGTTTATGTTGACAAGCTAAAATCTTAAGTGAATGTTGCAGTCGATTTAGCTGTTTTTTTGTACGTTTGCTCGCTAGAAACATATGTATTATAGGAAATAAGCTGAAGAATATGTAACTTCAGATCATACTCCAACGTATAGCAACTATTTTTTAGCTAGCAATTAGAGTGTTATGTATTATAGCCTGCTGCAACAGTATATTATAGCCTGCTGCTACAGCAACTCCGATGTAGATGTAATATGTGAGTAGCAGCTATCACCACTTTAATGTAGCCTCATTATGTACCATATAACTGCCTTAATATTTTTTATGATATGATCACCTCTTTTATGAACAATTAGTGTTTCTCCATTATACACTAAAACCACCCGCGGCTAGCCGCGGGCACGGCACCTAGTCTCTTCCTAAAAAAGAGACAAATTCCCACCAATCTCCCCAACGTATAAAATTAGTCACACAACCAAAGCTCCATTGACATAACCCAACATCTCCACACTTCCTGGAGAAATGAAGGCATTGCACAGTGGAGTGCCAACCCACCTAACTTCACGACTTTGCCACTCTCTCCACTCCTCCTTAAAACCCCAATTTCATGTTCTTCTCCCACTCTTCCCATCTCTCCAAACCTCAACCTGCCATTCCACTTCTGTCAAATTAACCGCCTCTTTCTCACCTGGGTCTGCCAGCAAGGCCTCAATGGCAGCTTCTACTCCCTCAACAGAGACAGAGACAGAGACCAAACCTTTCTCTGTCCTGTTTGTGTGTTTGGGCAACATCTGCAGAAGCCCAGCTGCTGAAGGAGTCTTCACTGACTTGGTCAAGAAGAGGGGTTTGGATTCCAAGTTCAAGATTGACTCTGCTGGCACTATTGATTACCATGAGGTATGACTAAAACTCAACTACAACTGCTGTTTTAGTTTCTGATGTTGCTTATGTTTGACTCGATTATGCTGTTGAAAAAGGGAAATCAAGCTGACCCAAGAATGAGGGCGGCCTCTAAAAGGCGTGGGATTGAGATAACTTCTCTATCCAGGCCGATTAAGGCGGCTGATTTTCGAGATTTCGATGTTATTCTTGCAATGG
The DNA here is from genome assembly GCF_000184155.1 of Fragaria vesca subsp. vesca. NCBI lineage: Eukaryota > Viridiplantae > Streptophyta > Magnoliopsida > Rosales > Rosaceae > Fragaria > Fragaria vesca. The sequence continues at coordinate 27,405,581 of NC_020492.1, read as the reverse complement.
ACAAGCAAAACCGAGGTGGGTTTGGTTCAGTTCTCTTGAAAATTGATCTTCGTTTATGATTTTATGTTGAAATGTTGATTGAGTTGTGGTGTTGATATTGGCTACAGCTGATATTTTGGAGGCGTTTAATAGGTGGAAATTTAGAGAACCACTACCTGAGGATGCTTATAAAAAGGTTTGTAGCAAGTGATTTGTGCATGGATTGGTATGGTTTTGATTGTTCTTATATGGTTATTGATGGTGCAGGTCAAGTTAATGTGTTCTTATTGTAAGAAACATGATGAAACTGAAGTGCCGGATCCTTATTATGGTGGAGCTCAAGGTTTCGAGAAGGTATATATCAGTTTCTTAATCATTGATGTTAAAACTTTTCTTCTTGTGTGTGTACAAATGTGAGGAAATCAAAGGCCATGCATAATGTGGCACACTCATTATGATGCTGTTGTTTACTGTAATATGCTCGCAAGGCTTAGTAGAAATTTAAGGATGAAAATGTTACACTAGAATGGTTTGTGTATTCCCATTGGCATTCAAAAAGTTCAAGCTTTTGTTAAGCAGGTTGCACAAATGAAAAGTATTTTGGGTATATTTTTTGTTTTGTTGGAGTTGTTTCTTAAGATAACATTTGGTCCAAAAAAAGTTTCATAGATTCATGTTCACTCCCTACAGAAAAATCCATTTGTTTGACCTTTTTGTGTCATTTTATCTGGATGACTACATATTATTTTCCACTTCCAGTTTCTGTTTACTTTTACTGTCTGCTCTGAGTTGCAATGATCTGTTGTCTTATCTCTGTTAAAACCAGAGATAGACAAAGTTTAAGGAGGCTGTCTGGACATTTTGTTCTTTTGGTTAGGACGTTGCCTTTGTCAGCTAGCCATCCCAAAATTTCCACCTTCAACCAGTTTAATGGACCTATCAATACATAGGGGTATCGAATGTTATAAGTTCTAGTTCTCAGGGAGGTTAAACTAATGAAGCAACATTATCATGATGCAGGTTTTAGATTTACTTGAAGATGCATGTGAGTCATTGTTGGACAGTGTATTGGCCGAGAACAAGCATATTTTGGATTCCTAATAATACCTTCTCAGGATTTGATAACTGAAATGTCCATTGGTGCATAATGCTTGTTACTATTGATGTAACACAGCTAGCTTCTTGTTGGCAATGTGAGGTAGTATTTTGTTCTGTATTTGATCAACCTTCTCATTTGTAAGTGATAGTAGTTTCAGTCTCGACTTCCTATAGGACTGCTTCATAAGTTTATTGCAAAAGATCTCTTATACAAATCATTACTCGGTTAACTGCCTATATGGACTCTCTCCTTGATATCTCGCACGAATCTACTGACTAGTTTGGTGTAATTTCATTAGTCGATATGGGATTAGGACAGTTTTAGGATCGATTTATTGTGAAATAAGTGTTAGATATCTACATTCTGAAAATGTCTGTTCACGAATTAGAGGTGAACATGTATCGTTTTTGTATTGATCACTAAGATATTAGAACTCATACAGACTTACCTAATAACAAAATTCTCAAATTGCAAATGGTGATTAAACAACACTTTTAAGTTGTATTTTTTTTTTTTGAGAAGGATGAAAAAAAATCATTAATATGCTCAAACATTAGTAAAATTGATTTCGATAGCCTCCTGAATAGAAGAACGAGTATCTCATAATTGACCAAAATTATGAGATACTCTCTGAGCTATTAGGTGTTACCTGGTTAGCTGTTCTTTGGACATGAACAAATGAAATATCATAAGCCAGTCTCATACTAGCTTTGGGGTCTTCCACCCAATTGAAATCCCAACTCAGACCAATCGATAGCGCTGGACTCAATAGCTAGAACCAACTCCAAGCAATCAGTCTCGGCCTGTAGCTGATCAAGCTGCTTGGCGCTAGTTAGCTGGGATCCCATGATAACATGCAATAAGTTTCCGCGTGTTTTGCAGAAACATGGTTGTATAAACCCAGCCACAAACATACCTTCTTGATCACGAAATGTACCATCCATTCCAGCTCGGCCTCTGCTCTGATCAAACGCTGCATCTACATTTAGTTTAATCACTCCTTCTGCCGGTTTACACCACCTCATCGTACTTCTTCTTTCTCTGCCTGGCAATTTAGCTTGATTTGCTTTAATCTCCTCCCACCAGCCAACAGCTAAAAGTAACAATCTGCACTGGGTTCTGACTTCTAAGAGATACTTCCCACACCATATATTCCAATTCTTCCATATAGCCGTTAAATTAGTAATATGGAGAACGAACTCTTGGAAAGCTTAGTTGCCTTCTCGGCCAATCAATCACACATATTGTCTTCCAACGTAGCAATTGGAGCAGGCAATAGGCGCCATGTAAAGTATTACTATATGTACTAAGATATTATCACTATTATCTTGGCCTCATGTAATTATCATCTTCAAAACTGAAGTAATTGATACGAATGTACGATCGATATATTGCCAAATAGACGATCACAGTATATAGATACATACAAATTAATATCATCAAGGACAAGGAGTACTATGCTATCTCGTTCAACCTCCATAGTGTGAGTCTGTGACTATTTTCTTGATTTCTTGTCTAAACAATGAGAAACGCAGCCATCGTTTCTGTCATGGCCTTGCCCTTTGTCTGATATTGTCGATATTGTCACAATAATTTTGGCCTCATGCAATAGGCCAATAGTCATTTTCAAACCATCATTTTGGCATTCATGTAATTGTCATTTCCAAAGTAACTGAGTAAGGGTGATACATACTGTTGGCGTGAGTCATATCCCCTAATATTAGGGATTGTGAATATTTTGCTGTTATTAGGAATATTTTGTATTATTTCCTTGTAATTAGTTTCCTATTAGGTATTGGTATGTCTTCTCTTGTATAAATATTCCATTCCTGGAGAACATGAATATACAGAAAATCAGTTTCTCAAATCTTCTGGTTCCTTTTGACTTGGTATTAGAGCCGATCAAGATCCATTCAGACTCGATTGGTTTTGTTTTGTTCCGCTGTGAATTGAAGTTCCTTTTATTTTTTTTTCAATTGTTGAAGTTAGGGGTGGGCATGAAAAATCTAAATCCCGGTCCCGTCCCAATCCCGTCCCGAAATTTGACAGGATGGGACAAGATCTAATTCTATAAACACAAGGCCCGTCTCGTCCCATCCCGTAGAGAAATAACGGGACGAGACACGAGACTGAAAAGTTAAGGCCTATCAGGCCCGTCCCGTCTCGTGTAAAAATATAAACTAATCTGAGCCATTGGTTTTTTAGATGTTTTGATCTCAACGTAACATTTTTGAACCTTAATACTAACTCATCTCACTAATGATTGTAGTCTTTCACTCTTTCTGTCTTTCAGTTTCATTGCAAGAAGTAAGAACCCTAAACTTCTAAAAGGGAAATCGCTCTCAACCCTTCTCAATCCAGCCAAACCTCAATTGATAATTTATTCATTTATCAATAATATAATAACCTCTCTTAAGTAATAACTTTCCATGGTCCCAACATTATTCATTTATAAAGGTTTTACTGTAGTTTGATTTCTTTTGTATGTGCTTGCCGATTATGGTTTTTGTGCCATTAGTAAATTTGGAGTGTTTTTTTTTTTATAGAAGGACGATAGTATTAAACAAACAAGAACTAGGAATTACACAATGTGACCAAAGAAGCCATGAATGCCTTCAGGAAGAGGTCCAAACCATTGACCTGAAAAGCCTGAACTAATAGCTAGTTTCGCTACCTTATAAGCCAAGTTATTCGACTCTCTAAACACATGAACAAAATGAGAACACTGTAACATTGCTAAACAAGTTTTAATGTCCTCCACAACCTCACCAAAGGCAGAATCATCAACCTCCACCTCCTTCGTTGCTCGTACCAACTGCAAGCAATCTGACTCCAATAAAATAGGCGCCAACTTGAACTCGATGGCCAACTCGCATGCTGCCCGGCCTCCCAGCTACTGCTTCCATAATCGCCGGCGAAGCAATATGATTAATTCTGTAACAAACTCCCCCCACAATGGTAGCTGAAGAATCACGCACTACAACTTCCAATCCCACCACTCCGAGAGCCAACATCATATGCTGCATCTAAGTTGGCCTTTAACCAACCAATGGGAGGAGGAGACCAAGGTCTAGGACTTCGACGAACCGGATTCTTCTTCTTCTCAACCGATTCCATCAAAACTTTAAACTTTCTGATATGAAAAACCAGTTGGAAGGAGGATTGTACCTTGTCATTCCACAACCTCTGATTTCTTTCTTTCCATATCGACCACAACACCACCAGCAAAAGATAGAAGTTTTCTTTAGATAACTTGTCAACACAAATAAATTTAGATCACTCTTCTCCACCCATCTCCTGTGAACCATAAAAAATAAAAGTAAATAAAAAAAAAAATAGAGACTCTCCCTATTTAGGTCGGCATAGCTGTCGAGTAAAGATGGAGTGAGTAAAAAAAACAAAGCAAGAAAACGTTTCAATGAAACAGAAACCCAGGGCAACAAACTTATGATGAAATGACAAAAAGGAAACACCTACAAAACGTGAAGATGCAGTTGCATGCATCGATCGGTTACACTTACACACCCAAAGCAAGAAGCTAGCTCTCTGCCTCCCTCCCACGTAGTCGATTCATGGCTCATGCATACCTTTCTCTCGTTCCACGGGTCACCAAACAACTCATCCCTCTACCACCTGCTACTGTTTCTCTTATATTTACTCCTCCATCTCTCTTCCTTGCTACCAACCCCAGATGGAGTACTGGGACGCAGATACGCCGGAGCAATGCCGAGAGCGCCGCCATCGCAGAATCCAAATGAGGCGCTCCAAGTTGTGCTTTTGCGGCCAGAAATTCCACCGCCAGCTCAGTTCATACCGGACTAATTACACTATGACTACTCATGAAATGCCACACAGAATGAGGAGGATGATCAGCACCGGAATCCGATGCCTGATTTCGGGAAGTTTTCGCTTATAAGGAGGCGTTCGGAGAGCATTACTGATGATACATTATTTGTGAAGGAGGACTTCTGCCGGCTTGAACTTCTAGGTGAAGAGCCTATGCATTTCTTTGCCGTCTTTGACGCTAATGGAGACTCTCATGTAAGATCACTTCTTGCCACTCATCCTCTTTTTCTCTGTGATTGAAGTCTCGCTCATGTTTGAATCTCATCTCAATTTTGTTTGGTGATTAAAAAATTAAGAATGAATTGTATGAAGGGTTTGTTAATTATGATTCATGGATTAATGTTGTTCAGGTGTCTATGCTGTGCAAACAATTGATGCACCAATTCGTGGTGGAGGAACTGCGGCGCTTGTGCACCACTCCAGGGCTTGGTGACAACTTGAGCTTGGAGTTGGAAATGGGGAGCGAGCAGCAGCAGGAAGGAGAGGAGACCAAGTGGCATGATCTGGTGCGAGCAGCCCTAGAGAGGAGCTTTCAGAGGATGAACCGCCTCAGGCAACACACTTGCACGTGTGAGAACATCACTGATGGTTGCAGGTGTGGATTTATGATCCTCACGCCGCCGGTTGCGGCTGTAGTGGCAATCTTAACTGCTCGGAATGTTGTCATTGCCAACTCCGGTACCTCACGCGCCGTCCTTGGCCGCGCCGGTAGTTCTTTACCAGTCTTGGATAATTCCAAGGTAATGCAGGCGTACATATATATATATATTTTCTAAAACAGTTTACTACTCTCTTGGTGAAATTTTCATTGCATCACATACCCCAAAACAAAGTATGGTACGTAGCTCCCCTTTTCTTTAAGGGGTGATCATCATAATTCTAGGTCATTAAAGTAGAAAATAAAAATTTAATATGATTTGGTATGCTTTAATGTAATATATTCTTTTCCGAATAGGAGATTTATATAGAGATACAATCATAATGCTACTAGGAAAATATTTCCTACATTTACACCTAGACATACAAGGAAAGTAAATATATACAAAATATTCTACACTCCCCCTTAAGTTGGTGCATAGATATCGATCATGTCCAACTTGTCAACCGAGTTGTCAAACACTTTACTTGACACTCCTTTTGTGAGAACATCTGCTAATTGATCTTCCGTATATATGAAAGGAAAACGAATGATTTTCCTGTCTAAGTTTTCCTTAATGAAATGCCGATCTACCTCTACATGCTTCGTCCAATCATGCTGAACAGGATTATGAGCAATTTCAATAGCAGGCGTGCTATCACAATGCAAGTCCATGGGTTTTTTGAGTTTGAAACCCAATTCTTTCAATACATTACGAATCCATAGCATCTCACAAACTCTATGTGCCATACCTCGAAACTCTGCTTCAGCACTTGATCTTGCAACGACTTTTTGTTTCTTACTACGCCAAGTTATAAGGTTTCCTCTAACAAATGTAAAATACCCAGATGTAGGCAGTCTGTTAGTCTTATCACCAGCCCAATCAGCATCTGTGTAACTTACAACTTCCAATTCACCCTTCTTTTCAAACAACAATCCTTTTCCAGGTGCCATCTTAAGATACTTCATAATACGATACACTGCATAAATTGACTAACCACACTCACAACATAAGCAAAATCAGGTCTAGTATGAGAAAGTTAAATAAGTCTCCCTACTAGACGTTGGTACCTTCTTTTATCAATTGGAACTTGATTCGGATAGATGGCAAGGTTGTGATTCATCTCGATCGGTGTCTCAACAGGCTTGCAGTCAAGCATTCCGGTCTCAGCTAACAAGTCAAGTACATACTTTCGTTAGGATAAAGAAATCCCCTTCTTTAACCTTGCAACTTCAATTCCAAGAAAATACTTCAACTGTCCAAGGTCCTTCATCTCAAACTCCTTTGAAAGGTACTTTTGTAGAGCCTCCATCTCCTTTGGGTCATCTCCTGTAACAATCATATCATCAACATACACAATCAGAGCGGTAATCTTACCCTGATTACGTTTGATGAACAAAATGTGATATAAGTAGCTTTATCTATAACCAAATGTCTTCATTGATTTGGAGAATCTTCCAAACCAAGCTTTAGGAGACTACTTCAAACCATACAAAGACTTCTTCAACTTATAAACCTTTCCGACATCGCAAGGTCTACATTTGACTCCTGGGGGCATGTCCATATACACCTCTTCTTCCAAGTTTCCATTGAGGAAAGCATTCTTCACATCAAACTGTCGTAGAGGCCAATCTTTAGTTGCCGCAAGTGAAATCAAGATTCGAATAGTGTTGATCTTTGCTAAAGGCGCAAACGTTTCTTCATAATCAATCCCATAGCGTTGAGTGTATCCTTTGGCAACTAATCTGGCTTTATACCTGTCAATGCTCCCATCCGCTTTGAGTTTAACCGTAAATACCCAATGGCATCCAACGGTCTTCTTTCCAATAGGTTTATGAATAAGATCCCAGGTCGAGTTCTTTTGCAAGGCTTCTAGTTCTTCATTCATCGCTTGAGACCACTTCGGATCCGCCATTGCATCTTGTACAGTACTAGGAATAGAAATACTAGATAATTGATTAATGACAAGAGCCTGTGACCCAGCCAACCTATAGTTAGACATGTAATTAGCTATAGGATATTTAGCTTTGGCTTTGATGTTTGGTTCGTATTGTTTCTTTGGAATACCCTTGGTAATCCTCTGTGATTTCCTAGTTACAATATCATCTACCCTAGATAATTGGTTTGAATTTAAAGGTACCTGAGGAGGGACATTCGCGGTGGATTCTTCGATTGATGGTGTGGAGAAGGGAAATGACTGAGAAGGATCTGAAATTACTAGGATAACGTACATCGGAAGGTCTATTAGTTAATTTAGTGATTATCTGCTCACCAACAATTTCCGCGTCGCCAAGCGTGTCAGCCACTATTTGCTCGACACGTGGTGAGTTCTGTGTGTCTGTCAGCTCTGATTGCGCGACGCGTGTCCTTGTGTCTCAATTCTGACGAGCACATGGTCCTCCACACATACGGCTCGGCTCGGAAGCTTGTCGGCTCGGCTTGGCGTCTCAACAGCGCCTGAGTCATCTTCTGTCGCTAAAGCGCCAGGGACTGCTCCTGGACCCACGCCTATGCCTAATTCTGACAAGTAAGGAACCACGTCTGGGTTTCTGCTTCTTCTTTCTGGTTCCATTATGCCGGTACTATTTTCAATTCCAAATCTTGATTCCAATGCTTCTAATTCTTCAAATTCTTCAAATGCAAACAAATTCTAAGAATTCCCTTAACGACTTCTCTCCCCCTGAAGGGAAGGCTCAGAAGCTCCCCCTGAATAATAAGGCTCGGATTCGCGAAAAGAAACTTCAAGGGATACGTGGACGGTGTCGTTGAGAGGATCATAACATATGTAACCCTTTTGGAAATCGGCATACCCAATAAAGATACATCATCTTGCACGAGGATCATGTTTGCTTTGTTGAGGTTTGGGAATGTGAACATACACGACACATCCAAATACATGAGGCTCTAGGTTAGGCTTTGACGGAACTGGAAGTAGATTATGAAGTTGCTGCAGGGGGTTTTGAAATTCAATTACCCGAGAAGGAGTATGATTAATGACATGGGCAGCAGACTTCACAACTCCTCCCCAATATTCAAGAGGTACATTCATGCCGAATAAAGAGGCACAAACAACTTAAAGCAATTGTCGATTTTTCTGTTCGGCCAATCCATTTTACTGAGGAGTATAATAATTTGAAGTCTGATGTCGAATTCCATGAAATTGCATAAACTCCTGCATAGGGCCATTAACATACTCTCCACCATTGTCAGACTGAAAAACTCGAATAGCCTGTTGATACTGTGTGGACACTATCTTGTGAAATTCTTTGAACCGAGAACAAATATCGCTCTTGTTCATCAGTAGAGACACCCAAGTCAGACGAGTACAATCATAATACCGAGCGCCACATAAAGAAGGAATATTTGCAGGGCCCCAAACATCAGAATGAATCTTCATAAATGGAATAGGGCTTCTATTCAGGCTTGGTGAATATGAAATATGGTGGCTCTTGGCCAGTTCACATGTGTCACAATGAAAATCTGAATAGTCGACAGCCGAAAATAATTACGGTTACAGCTTCTTAAGATAACCGAAGTTTAGATGACCCAACCTGCGATGCCAAAGCCACACATCTTTCTTAGCACTCTCAGCTCTATTGACCTGATTAGCTTGACCCAAAGACTGCATATGTTTCTCTCTTGTCTCTGTCAGATCTACGTAGTACAATTTCTTTTTTCTCACTCCATAACCCAAAATCCGCCACGTTAGAATGTCTTGAAATACACAAAAGGACGGATAAAAAGTGACAATACATGATAATTCTTGAATGATTTGGCCAACTGAGAGAAGATTGTATGATAATGAAGGGACGACTAATACAGAATCAAGGGTTAATGTATTTGATAGGACAATAGAGCCTTCTCCGATAACAGGAGTTGGAGTACTATCAGCGGTAGAAACAATATTTTGAGAGGAGGGTTTTAATTTTTTCAAGAGGCTAGGATCATTACACATGTGATCTGATGCTCCTGTATCAATAATCCAGGACTTGCCTATTCATAGATACCTTACCACTCATACCTGACTGTACAACATTGGAGGTATTAGATGGTTGGTCTTCCTCTGTAGTGGTTATGACAACTTTTGCTCGATTCTTCTGGGGTTTCAGGGTGAAATCCCACCAATCCGGGTACCCAATTGTTTCAAAGCAACGTCGCTTGTTATGACCTAATACTCCACATAGTGGACATTTTGAGTTTGCATATGAATTTGGTTTGCATGGAGACCGGCATGGTGCGGTGGTATGGTAGTTGATTTGGTGTGCCATTTTGGAGGTTTGGTTTTTGAGATTCAAGGATTTGGGGATTATGATTTTGATGTATGCAACGATTTGTTTGTGGTGTGATTCGGGATTCAGGTTTGGTTTTGGGATTTGGGAATTTGTGTGTGATTTGTGGGGTTTTGGTACGCAGCGATTTGTGGTGTTTTGGGTGTAAATTCAAAGGATCGAATCTGGCAAGCTCTAATGCTAAGTAGAAAATAATAATTCAATATGGTTTGGTATGCTTCAATGTAATATTCTTCTCCGAATAGGAGCTTTATATAGAGATACAATCATAATGCTACTAGGAAAATATTTCCTACATCTACACCTAAACATACAAGGAAAGTAAATATATACAAAATATTCTATAATTAAGCAATTTCTTTAAATAAATCTTCAGTAAGATCTTAGTTGTAGTGATCATAAGTTCATAACTCAATAGCATGAAGCATATAAGCTAATGAAATTATCGTCAGTGTGATCTTGTTCATGCGGATGGTAAGGTATGACAACTCCTCAATTAAACTTTCCTACTCCATTCTCCTTCCTTGTATATAAGAAGAAGAATTAAATTCAGTGTGCTACCCTGAACTTTAGGTCACTCATCAGGTGTGTACCTGTTCTTTTTTTTAATCACGTGTACCCCTATACTCTGAAAATCTATCAAACTCGGACAAAATTCAAAATTATACCCAAAAGTGATTTCATGATTTGACGTGGAAGAGACAACAATGACCCACTTGTCAGTTTTCACCCCAAAGAGGGTAAAGATGTCATTTTACCCATTTTACTGTTTTTTTATTGGAACTGATTTTTTTACTTTGCCATTTTTTTTCTTGTTTTCTTCTCCTCTCCTTCCTCTCTCTCCATCTCTCTCTGCAACTCTCATCTTCCCCAAATTTCATGAACTTGAGCTCTCAACTTGGAGAAAATCCACCATAGCTTTTCACCCAGAAAATCGGAGTGTAGTGCGGCGATGGAGAAAGGCGAAGCGAAGGAGAAGAGGAGGCCGATTTTCCGAGATATAAGGGGGTATTATTGCAAGTATTGCGGAATCTGTAGATCCAAGAAGACTGATTGCTTCTCATATCTTGGCTCAACACAAGCTTTGATTTTAAAGTTTTGATTTTTATGAATTGGGTATTTGATTTTGAAGGAGATAGGGTTCTGGGTTTAGAATGGATTTTGAAATTGAAATTTTGATGTGTAGGATGAGATGGAAAGGGATAAGGGTGATGAGGAAGTAGAGGTGAAGAAGTGTAATACATGTGAAGAATGTGGTGCTAGTTTCAACAAGCCTGCGTATCTGAAGCAGCATATGTGAAAGTTTGATTGTGTATATAGGTTTCATGCATCTATTCTTGTGTGAAAGTTTTTTGGAGGAAAAGTATCGAATTGGCAGTGAAATCAGGCATCTTGTGTCAGAATGTGATGATCCTGCTGATGATTGGTTTCGAAAGAGCTGAGATTTTTGAAAAGAAATTTGGGGAAGATGAGAGCTGCAGAGAGAGATCGAGAGAGAGGAAGGAGAAGAGAAGAAAATAGAAAAAAAAATGGTAAAGTAAAAAAATCAGTTCCAATAAAAAAAACAGTAAATGGGCAAAATGACATCTCTACCCTCTTTGGGGGGTTAAAAACTGACAAGTAGGTCATTGTTGTCTCTTCCACGTCAGATCATGACGTCACTTTTGGGTATAATTTTGAATTTTGTCCGAGTTTGATAGATTTTCAGAGTATAGGGGTACATGTGATTAAAAAAAAAAAACAGGGACACACATGATGAGTGACCTAAAGTTTAGGGTAATACACTGAAGTTAATCCTAAGAAGAATATAGCGGATTAGTGGTGACATTTGAATATCATGTATACGTACCCCATTTGCCTTTTCTACTCAAGTAGATGCTAAACCTCCTTATATTTTGGTGGTGTGACTCTTGTTTTATTAACTTGTTGGTTGCAGCCTGAAAGACTAGATGAACAAGAAAGGCTTCGTGCAGTAGATGGTCGGGTTTTTCATCACAACGGCATGCGTGTTTATGGAATTCATAACATATCGCAGTCCCCAGGTGATTTATCTAGTCCGCGCGCAATAGCTAGTCCATTATCTCAAATTTTTGTTACACGAACAGTATGTTCAATCTCATAATTTCTCTCCTAACCTAGTATTCTCATTTGCAAACTTTATATATAGCATTCCCAAGTATAACATTCTCCAAGTTGTTCCACCGTATTGAATTCAACGGGGAAAGAGCCGCAGAGTATGTCTTACACACCATAAAAAGTCTCATCAGTTTTACTTTCACGATACCAAAATTAAAATTAACCTCATTTGCTGATTGAAGTGCTATAATTCTGCAATAGTCCGGAGATAAAATGTAACTGTTCTTATAAATCACTCATGCCACCCTTTATGTTCATGCGTGATTGCACAATGCACATATCACAGTTTTTCTCAAAAAAAAAATATGCACATATCACAGTTTGACGTGTGACTAGTCTATCACTCTATCCCGATCAGTACGTACTTCTTTGTGATGCTGAATTTGATTGCAGCGCAAACAGGGGATCACCACCTTGTGAATACTTCTTTCACAGAAAGAGAGGGAAATGAAGATGAGTGCTTGATTCTAGCCAATCATGGTATTTGGGATGCTATATCAGATGACATGGCTTGCAGGGTAGCTACAACATGCCTCACACTTGAAGATGGGGAACCTGCTAGAGCTCCGGGTAACAATGGTCCTCTTTATGATCCAGACACGTGTGACGATGAGACGAACAGGTTTTTCTCTTCCAAAACCAGCAGTGCAGCTGCAATACTCTGCCGCCTCGCTTTGGGCCGTGGAAGTCGAGGTGACGCAAGTGCCATAGTTGTCGATTTAGTCGCTAGGCCCTAATGAAGGCAAAAAAAAAAACGCTATAGCTACTTTCTCAAGTGCAATGCACTACTGTTCCATGAAAATAAGTTTGCCTTGTAGATTAGTGTGTCTGTGAAGAACTAAAAATAGGCTATCTATCATGCGTGAAATCAGAATACAATTATATCTTATAAAATCAAGGCTTTTCGTCATAAAAATAAGAAGAGAAAAAAAAAATTATAAAATGGGACCCAAATATAAATCAAATAATTACAGAAGTCCTAGTTCAGGTATTTTAAATATAGCCGCCTCGGTCACTTATAGAATTGTCGGAACACTGATTCTCTGTACTGCATTATGACAACAACAACAAAAAAGCGCAAGCGCAATATATACAATCCACTTCACAAAGGGTCCATTTTCCCTCATGCAGCCACTGAGAGCTTCTACTTTACCTGTTGCAGTTGAACTACTTTATAATTGTCCCATGCTTCAATTCTCAATGGCTCCGTAGTCAATTAATTAGTGTTCGAGTATTTCTTTCTTTACCTTCATACTAGTATCTGTTTCTTCCAACTACGTTTCCTTCTCGGGTTAGAACTTATCATGCAAGAAAATGCATTTACAAGCTCTGAATCTTCTTCATTCACAATGTTCTTTGCTGCACTTGGGTTATCGAGGAGGAGCTTTGCTACAAGGTACCCGGCAACCGACCAAGTTTGATACAGCTGTGCTTGTTTTCCAATAAATCTTGCTCGCTTGGTGTCATAATATTCCGGCCACTTATCTTGAGATATGCGTTTCTCAGCTAGCTTGATAGCTTTAGATGCAATTTCTGGTCTGTTAAGCTTTATACAAGCCACGGTGAGCTGAAACAAGCCCCATAATTGTGTTAGTGACACAAATAACCCAGTCACTGCTAGATGCTAGGGTAAATAAACATGAATAGAGACTAGCATGTTAGTGCATGTTGCTCACACCCTCTGTATGTCCTACCCATCATCAATATCTGACTTCCTACTCTGACATTATCACCCACCCAAAGTCAAGACACCCTCCTTCCAATCGTAGCATACTATTTTGCAGTCAAGTTATGTTTGTGCAAAGTGTCTTTCACTTGCAACAGAGCAATGTGACCTTGTTCCAATGAAAGCATGAGCCCCATATCACACAGAGGATAGGCTGGTTCATTTCAAGAGCGAAAGAAGGTGTTCGGGTGAAGTAACAAAAGATGAATATGTCAAGTGATTTTTTTCTTGGTAAATAAGTAACAGGTAATTTTTCTGAAACTGCATTTCACAATCTGGTTTAATCATATATCCAAGCCTCTCTTTTATCACTAGTCCTGGCCAATGTTAAGAATGAACAGCCTCTGCAACTCCCTAAAAGATAGTATGGTATAGCCATATAGTATAGTGACACATGGCTGAGTTAAAACCATGATGCTCTGAAGAGTACCACTGTTGATCTAACTCAAACTAAACACAGGGTGTCTGGAATCCTCACATTATCAATGAAAACAACCAAAAGAAGATCAATAATTATGAAGTTCCAAATGATGGTAAAAGTACCAAAAGAAAAACAGTTCAAGTTAATAAAGATAATAATTAGACAACTAAACTGGCATAAAGCAGGCATAATATGGAATTAAAAACCCATAGTGCAAATCAAGATCATGAGAAAGAAATTTTCTTCGCATTTTAATACAAATAGAATTCTAACCTGCCAAAGTAATGTTGGCCAAGAACCTCCATTATGGTAAGACCAGGGACTGCAACATAAAATTAAGTAAAAGATGAATATTTGAATCAGGGGAAAGAAAAGTCAAAAATAAAAGTAGAGGCACATTACGTGTTTTTGGGATCACTGCCTGTGATGATTTGCCATTCCCGGCCTTCTAGAGCAGGATAACATATTTTAAAGGGCATGTCTGCCACCAATTCCTCCCATTTTGCATCAACAAGATCCAATATAGCATGAGACTGCTCCAATGTTGCAAGACTACTTACAATAGACCACAAGTTTCCAAGAGAAAAGAAACGAAAGTCCATGTGAGCGGGCTGCAGGTTACCAATCAAATAGCCTCCTTTACTGGGCATAAAATCCACAAGCCACGATGGAATCTGATCGGGGTAGATATTGAACTTATTAACAGCATCATATGAGTATTCCTCTGTCTTGTATCGGTAAATTTCATTGAGCTTTCTCATGTCAATCCAGTAATATTCTCTGATATGAAAGGATAAAGCAACCAGACGATTTTTAAGCGCTTGCATGAGGTCAGCTGATGCATCCTCTGGAGCGAGCATTTCACGTGCTCCAAGTAATGCAGAATAGAACAGTGCCTACAAGTAAAAGCGTCAGTGTTCTCTTATAATGCCAAATGATATATAATTATATGTCATGTATGACAGCACACAGATGTGTATAAACCCCTCAGCTTCTTTGACAGTTTATGAATATCCATGCAGATGAGCCCAGCACAAAGCAAGGCATGCACTTCAAAAAAAAATAGGGAATTATAAAAAAGATGAGTGAAAAGGGAAGCACACCAACGACCATCAAAGTTGTAGGAGGGATGTATAACAAATAGGGCTTACTCTGAGGTAGCATTTGTTTTGGAGGAATGTTGGCTTTCAGAGTGGGTATAGTAACTGTTCTTTCAGTTCCCCACTTTGGTATGCACGCTTTGGGAATGGACCCATTTACGATTTGCCAATCCCAATATCTAGAATGCGTTTATACTAGTTATTATGCCTAAATTACCTCTCATTCATGTGCTGCAAATTGAAAATGCCCTTCTATCCTCAGTTTTCATTATTATTCCCAACTATTTCAGACATTCGAATGTGAAACAAAGACTGGCCAAACAATAATAATAAATAAATAAAATGCCACCTAACAGTATTCAGTGGAAATAAGCAAGAAAAGAGGAGTTGAAACATCACACTGCATAACCACTACAAGATGACAGAATCCATTTTAAAGGGGCTTGTGAAAAGTTATTAAAAGAAATAACTTGCCTGAATCTCCAAAGGATGACCATGAATTCCCATCCGTCGATCTATCATGCAAGAACCATCTGTGACCAGTAGTGTTGGAAACATATCAAAACCATCCGCAAGACACAGCTTTAAAATCATTTTTATCCCGGTTTGTACATCAACTCTCTCTTGCACTGAAAGATCTCCAGAACATTTTCCATAAGCTCGTAACAAGATAATCCACCATAACCCTAGACCACAAAGCACAAGTCTTAGTCATCAACTAATGAGATAAAACTGAAATTTTAATTATGAACAAGATCAGAATATAATCCACCACCACTCTAAAAGAGAGATGTCCTTATTGTTTTGGATAATTCTTTAAAAAAATTATTTTATATTTTATATCCCTACCAGAGTCAACTGGGGCAACACGACCTATAGCAGCTTCACCAAAGTCAGGATCTAACACATCTTCAGTTGCATAGTCATCACCTTCGAGCGGAACAGTGCGAACCTTAAAACTGGCAGGCATCAGTCCTTGACCAGGACTATAACAATCCATGGTTTTCTCCCAGCTCTGTAAACAGCAGTAAATATAAGAAACAAACTAAATCGTACAATGCAAATTCAGCATCTATAAGATAGCTCATGCTTTGAAGAGAACATCCAAAAAACAAAAGCATGTTATTTTTCTTCCCAAATATTTTCTAAAACTAAAGTATGGAAGACAATACTCCTGGACTGTAGACTTCAAAAACATTTAAAATGGGCAAAAACAATTAGTTGAGCAGAGAATCAATACTGTTATTAGTAGATTGATAGAAGAAGGTAGAGAAAACAATTAAAGACCTTAGGATATAAGTTCTTCAGTTTTTAATATAGATTAAACCTCAATTGGAATACACATGGACTGATGGACATATAACTATTCCGAATAGAATCTGTATGGAAGTTCATCACTTATCAGCTTTCCGACAACTGGTGATTGGAAAACCGAAAAGTGTTTGTGGCATAAGCAAGCAATACTAGAGGAACGCTGAGAACCTATGTAGCTTCAAGGGAGGGACGTTGCCAGTCAAGTTTTTAGCTCGGCTGAAAGGAGGAGTAGGAGGAGAGGCAGAAAGAGAGGCAGAATACTCCTAGTCAAGATCGCGAATGGCAGCCTACTAGTTGCAGGTGACAGAAACAATGCGTTATGCATCTGTGCTTAAAGAATGCCCCACTTGTAGGAACATGCTGTGAGTGTATGGATCCTATATTTTGTAGTCTGTCCCAAAATTGGTTACATACTGGTTTGATTTGACCTGTATAAAGAACTACAGAGTGGTCTACTAATCTTGGTTTATCATCACGAAGGGGTGCCAAAATTTTATATGCAATTTTATATTTTGTAGATTGTGGTGAATGCATCCTTGAATCACAAAATCCATTTACCTAAAATTATAGCTGAAGTACTTGCATGATCACTCACACTAAACTGAATCAACTAATAGAAATCTGTAGTAATGAAGAAGTCTTTCATACCATAATGGGTACTATAGTTGATTGAGGGTATATCCAACAATAAGAATATCTCTAAGGAAATGTGTGAGACAAGAGACATTTACGAGAACAGGGGGAGAAACTTGCTGCATGGGACCAAAATACAAATTCCAAAATCTGAACTAGAATCAAGCAGGTAAAGGTCAATAGGGATACTGAGATATACCTGCAACTGAAGGGTATGAAGAATGAAGTTCCGCACGATATCATACTCCCCCTTTAAAAGGAAGGCTATCCCAGAAGGAACAAAATCACGAATAAAGACCTGATCATAGTTCAGAGTACCGGGGGAGCTTGGGTCATTAGCAGCAATGGTTCCAATGGGATTATTACAATAATACACCATGGAGTTTCTAAGCAAAGCCCAACCTTCATCCTCAATCTTCTTTGAAGAATCTTCATTTATTGCAGCCGCAGCCGGCTTACCATTCGACCCAAAACCCCCATTTCCATGGTCCAGTGGTTGATCCACTTTGAATTCATTAACATCTGAAATGGGCATACCATTATGAGGAACTGATTTCACTTTATCTGATTCATCCACAAACAAAATCCTACGCTGATCTTCTGCAGTTCCTCCGCTCAAACTTTCTACCCGCTGGCAATTGTACCTCATAGATTCCAATCTATGAGAAGCACCACTTGTACCCTGAAAGGGACCAACCCCCCTGCGATCCTGTTGAACTCTCGAACATTTACCTACCTGAGCACGGACTGAACTCCTCTTCCGTGCAACATTTAAACCAGACTTAACAGAGATCACCCCATTCACATTGCTTAGAAATGGATCAAAACAGCCGAGGCGACCAATTCCCCCATATAGAAGTTGCCGAGCAGCTTCCACAGTAGCCATTGAGCCTAACATAGAAAACAAACTACTTCAAAAACCTGCATTTAATCTCTCCGATAACGAAAACCTAACTACTCGATAAAATCAATACCTCTTCTCTTAAACCTACACATGTACATGGTCCGAAACTCATGGACATGTTCAACAAATGCTAATTCAATCCGCTATACGAAAATTGAACTTCAATCATAATTTCACTATCTATATTGCACATATGACTAATTAATCATAAAGCTGAAACTTGATCATCTGATTTAGGTTCTTCGCAAGAAATTCAACAAATTCAAGAGCAAGAATCTAATTAACACATTCAAAAGCGAAAACAAATGGATGAATCTTACCTCACAAGTAGAAGGAACGTGGTCGGTGTTATGAAAGGTAGGATCACTCACACGCAAGGAACCATTGATTCTGTGATGAAGGAAATCACTTTTTCCAGGAAGAAAGGAACTTGTGCTTTTTGGATTAAATTTGTTTGTGAGGGAAAATGAATAGGGTTTTACCAGAGAGAAAGAGATTGAGTGCTTATTTTTTTTTCCTTTTTTTTTTCCGATCTGGTGAGTGGTGGCGATAATTAGTAGATATTTATTTCTTTTCTTCTTTCTAATCAAATTTCATTCCTGGAATCCTAGGGCTCTACGTGTCTTCTCGGCTGGGCTGATTAGCAGGCCCATTTTGGGTTTTAATAACTTGAGAAAATTTTTATATCATGTAGTCCAACGTTACAATTAGCGATTACAGTAGACGAGAGTCGATAATGGTTCAACCGTAACCTAACTTATTTTAGAAGTCTTGATACATCCTCACAATCAACCTCAATCAACCTACAAGAAGAAACAATCTATTTACAAAACAAAATGACCAAAAATTATCAGCATATATATATATATATATATATATATATATATATATACACACACACACACACAGAGATAATTTCTCAACTACATTAACAACAAGAACTAACCGATATTAAAATAGTCCCTAGACACGACACCATAATCATGGTACACCCAACGACATGACCCCGACACCAACCTATAAAAACCCTAAACTCTCGCTCAAAGAGAAGGCCAAAACCCTCGCTCAAATGGGAGGGACAACTAACCAACCGAATTACAACCAACAAAAAGCCTTAAAAAAAAAACAAAACAAACAAACAAAGCTAGGCCGAAACTATAACCCTAGCCCAACTAACCACCATTAGGCCATAGGCCCACCAACAAAACCCAACCTAATAGGACAGATCTGAACAGCCACACCTCTTCGCCTTCTCGACGCTACTGTTGCTGCATCACCATTCCACATGGCTGACACGACACCATTGGCGTCTTACCTCAGCACACTATCCACGACATCAAAACAAGAAACTGGAAACGAAACCCGAATCACTATCGTCAACAATCGTTGATGTCGGACCCAATCAGAAAACACCGGTCGCCAAAGGTGAAGAAAAGTAAAACTTATTGTCAGGATCCGCCTCAGATTTCCCCTTGAAATCCGGAGTAAACCCTGCGGGGTTCACCTCAAGGGAAATTTTACCAAATATTTCGGCATAACCTCCCTTTAAAATGGACAACCCTACCTGCCAAATCCAAACATACACTTCTATACATCCTCAACTCCTGGAGCCACCTTGCTCCCAGCTCTACATCAACACCTAGAACACAACATGCCTTAATTAATTAACAACAGTCTTAAAGGTCATCAGAGCAATTCTAATAAGAAAGGAAAACATAAATAAAGGAGCCAGTGAAAGCTGTGTTAGTGACTATGCTTCAACTCCGTGTACGTCTGACCTCTTATAAGCTAACCTGCAATCTGGGCATTTGAAACCGAAGGGTCCAAAGGAAAGCATTTAAAAACGTTAGAGTGAGTGGACAAAATAAAATTAAATAATTTAACAAAATCTTATTTAGATACTTTCCCACGTTTAAACTTTAAAAACTTTGATGCATGCAACTTTGGTCAAACATTAAACTTTATGTCCAGAAACACGTAAGAATAGACAAACCAGCCCTGCTGATTAAACAAATACATCAATGAGTAAATAAAACAAGGGGAAAAGATATCACCATGTAAGAGGAGTCTCTCAGGCTTGGGTCGAAGCCTCCCAGGCTTTGGTAGTGTCCCACGCTAAGCGCTCGACTCACCTATGATGAGGACCGTTAATAAAGGCTAGCTAGCAATGAATAAAAACCGATCGGAGCCTCCCAAGCTATAATAGAGTCCCACGCTAAGCGCTCGACTCACCTATGGTGAGGACTGCTAATAAAGGCTAGCTAGCAATGAATAAGAACCGACCCTAGTATGGTGACTAAAAACATACGAAACACTTAAATCCATAAAGCTTCCCCAAGTTCATGCAAATGCAGTCACGAGTACGGTTCCCAGCCGTACTTTGAAATTATCATAAGAAAATAAAATAAAACTCAATGACGTGTCTCACACATCAAAATATTCTCAAACTTATAATTATAACCGAGATTTTATTATCAAGTATAAATCGTAAATAATATCTCCAATCGAAATACTCGCTAAAATATTCTTAATGTCAAAATCGATAATCCACAAATAAAAGAGAAAATTATGATGGAGAACTACCGAAAATCTCATTTTCAGTAATCTTTTATAAATCTCAACTTCGATAAATAAGAATAATAAAAATTTAATCCAGAATCCTCTCAAAATGTAAACCATTAAAACTCAACTTAAAACATAAGTCCCAATAAGAAATCCACATCATATTTGAAAATCAATCCGGAAGGATAATTCCCATGTCAACTCCAAAATCATAGAAATGGTAAGCCAAACTAAAATCAAACTTTCTTACTTTCTTGAGAATGATAATTATAGAAAAGATATTTAAAAAGCGATAGTCGCATGCAATTTATTCAAAATAAAAGTCTACTCACTCTAACGGTTTCAAATGCCCAGATTGCAGGTTAGCTTAGAAGAGGTCGGGCGTACACGGAGTTGAAGCATAGTCACTAACATAGCTTTCGCTGGCTCCCTTATCTATGTTTTCTTTTCTTATTAGAATTGCTCTTATGATCTTTGAGACTGTTGTTAATTAAGTAAGGCATGTTATGTTCTGGGTGTTGATGTAGAGCTAGGAGCATGGTGGCTCCAGGAGTTAAGGATGTATAGAAGTGTATGTTTGGATTTGGCAGGTAGGGTTATCCATTTTCAAGGGAGATTATGCCGAAATTTTTGGTAAAATTTCTCTTGAGGTGGACCCCGCAGGGCTTGCTCCGGATTTTCAGGGGAAAATCCGAGGTGGGTCCTGACAATAAATCTGGGGTAGGTCCTGAAACTTATTGTGCTTTGATCCAACGAGCATGCATATGCTGCAAGATTTTGTGCAGCAGGGCCGACCCTCAAGTTCTTGGCGCTCAAGGCCAGCAATAGAATAAGGCTCGTGACATTTATTAATAAATATATAGGGCCATTCCAAGACAGACGTTTGTACTGCCCTAAAAGTGCGGATGTCTCTGCGTTCTCAACAATCAGGCGTTGACGACGGTTCTTCTCTTGTCGGGTGAACATCAGAGGCATTCCAGACGACATTATCATGAAGAAGAAGAAGGTCAAGGAGATCTCTAGATCGAAGGTCTGGGCAACAACTCACCCAAAACTTGAAGACCGATCAAGGTTGGCTGCAAACTTGTCATCGGTGAATCGACCGGCAAGAAGAAGCTTAATACCAAGGTTTGTTGTCCGTCCGGCAAGAAGAAACAGTGTGATCGACGCCTAATCGTGGAGAAATCAACAATGTCCGCACTTTTAGGGCAGTGTGTGTGTGCGTGTGTATATATATATATAGGACCTCTTTAAACTGTTAAAGTAAGGTATTTTTTAGTTCTAAATGTATTTTGACAATCAAAGCCACACATTCCCTAGTTATTTACCCACATATGAATCCTACAAAAAATTAGCCAAAATGAAAAACGTTTAACCATTTGATTAACACAATATTCGTTTTAATTTTATCTAACGACCTACAATTGTTTACATCAATTTGAATGACCAAATGATTATGGAATTAGTTAAAATTTTGTATACATGTTCTTGCATATGAATCTAGAGGATCAATGGTTGAGATCATTAAAAGAAGTCATCTACTAATGTAAAATAGTAGAAATTCTCAAATTTTTAAAGTAAAGAGGTCCTTTTTATATATACTAGCCTAACAACACGCGCTTCACGCGTGCAGAAGGATTTTTTTCGTGCTTGCTAAATGTTTGGTTTTTATGCATGCCACTATCTATAACCCTCAGTTGATAATGTGTCTCAATCTTAGACTTACTAATCATATTGATTATACATTTACATTGACATGCAGATAATTTGAATCACAAATCGATAATCGAAGTCATCTTTCTTGCTAAGTTTTATATATTCATTGTACATGTAAACAGACAAATAATTTCAATTACAAACTGCTAGGGAATGCCACCTTTACAAATCTGATAGTTGCAACCTTTAAACATCCATCTTTCTTACTATACAACAACGCAGCTGCTATGGAATGCAACTTTACAAATCAGATTGTAGGGAAATAGATATGTAGTTTACCAAAAAAAAAAAAAATCTATACCCAATCAAACCAAAAAAGCCAGGTCTCTTGAAAATAAGATTATGATGATAAAAAATAAAATAAAAAAGTACCAAGCTTTAACATGAAAGGGACTCATCTATCTATTCGAGTAAAGTTTGATTTCAAGTTATCAAATTTCATATTATAGAATTCTCACAGAGGCTTGAATTACAATTCTTTCAGTTTTAACTATAATTGCAAATCTGAGCAATCATATTAGCATTTCTAACAATTCTGACCACAATTCCCATACATGCCAATCCAAATTAATAAGTTGAGAATACAACAAACTGGAATTATGAATTCAAAGTCATATAGCTACAGGTTTCACTTCAGGGCATACTGATCGAGGTGGGAGTTTCTTTTACAAAAAGCATCAACAATATCTAGCTGACTTGCATCAATACACCAAAAAGATATTTGAAGGTTTCAGAGGCAAACATGGCTAATAAAATCCCACATGCCCAAAAATCTGAAGTGTCACCACATAATATCATTACAAAATTTGCGAGGCCTCAAAAAACACGATCTTATTCTCAGAGCAATTAGGTCACATTTCGTCTATTTCAAACAGTGTTTAAGTCCATCAAATGGATTAAAGAACAAAAGTTTAACACACCCATCAAAAGCAACACCCACCCAATACACCTAATCAAGTTGAACTGAATTACATATTATACACAACAAACCTTTGAAAAAGAACAAAACTTGTTATGAATGTCAGTTTGCAGACACAGAAAGATGATGAGCCCAAGAATTATTAGTGTGACTCTAAAATTTTCCCCAATTTGTTATTGGACTGAGAAGAATAGAAGACAGAAACGATGGCTGATTTGAAATTGGGACTGAATTGAAATATTCATACTATGCCCCAAATCTAAATACATGAAACTCAACGGTGATGGATGAAGCCTGAACCTTCTCGTCTCCTTTTGATCGACAAAAGCTAGTTATCAAATTGCAGGAAGAAAAATAATCATTAAAACCCAATTTAAACCACCAATTGAAAACACCAAACTCACACTTCGGGAAATTAATATTGGGTCTCTGTGACGGTGTTGTCGACCGGAAGTTGGATTATCTTGGAGCTGAAGGCGGCAAAGGAAGTGGAGAGGGTGGAATTGGTGTCTACTGTCTCACGCTTCTTCATCTGTGTCCTTCTCCTCTTTCTCTCCATGTGGAACCCCGAAGCGAAGAACAAAATGGAGGGATTAAACCTGAACAGGTGGCAGGGGGAGCGAAAGACAACACGAAGGACAAACGTACTGAAGAAACGATTTGCAAACATAGGGGTAAAATCGGTACTGGACAAACGTATTGAACAGTAACTCCCCCGCTTCGCTTAATATATAGAGATATATCTGTATTTTTCAAAGATTACTTTTTGAAGGCAAAATTATATTCCGTAATGAAGTGTTTCAATTAAAGTATTTATAAAATCTTAAATTAAAATTACACCAAACAAAATTCTAGCTAAAGACAAAAGCAGTATTAAGAGTAATTATATTTACTCATATTTATTTGTTACATACACACCTCATTTTTTTTTGTAACAACTTAAAATCCTATATTACCCCTACTTTCTTTTAAAAAAAAATAATAAAAAATAAAAATAAATAAAACAATAGAACCTTCATCTCTGAGCAAATTGATAACAAGAATGGTCTTGTAGTTCTCGTTTTGTAAGTCGAAGAAGGCCGGAGCGGATTCTACGCACCAAGGTGCATTGGAATGTGGAAATGCTTAAATCGCCGTATGTGAAGATAGAATGAAAACAAGAGACCCTCAATTCTTTCCTTTCATTTTTATTTTTGATCCGATCAAATTAAGCTCTCATAATAAGAATACATCTTCTTCGACCTCAGGTCCACACAACCTGTGTTGGTACCATATAGAATTAGTTTTTTTTTGTTTCAATTTTGTTAACGGATTAGTATATATGTATGATAGTGTGACGTGGATGACAGGATCAAAATAATAAAATATTACATATTAGTTGCTCGGTTCACTTGCACCTTGGTGCATAAAAGAATTTTCAGAAGAAGACGGGATTCCAACTTCCTCCGGCCCGTTGCACGGAATGATTCTCCAATTTAAAATCTATGTACCACTTTACATATTGTTGGAAAGTGTAAACTAGTTGCTTAATTTGTATTTAAATGACTATGGTTGATTTTTTACAATTATGCATTTGGGTGGATTCTGAAATTGCCTCTCGTTTTCAGCAATTGTTTGGTGAAAAAGTTAGTAGGACAATGTAATGGTTCGATTCTATTACAAACTATATTTGTTTCTATAAGAATCATATTGTGAACTCATCATTATATGTAAATACTAATTAAAACATATTTTGACTTAATAGGAGCATTGTGTTATTACTTGTCCTTGTTACACACTACCAGAAGAAAGGCTTTAGCCAACGAAAAAAAAAACCAGGCCGACAAAGCATTTTTTCGTCGGCTAAGTTAAATTTTCGTCGGCTATAGTAAACTTTAGCCGACGAAAAAAAATTTTCGTCGGCTAAAGAATTTATTTCGTCGGCAAAAGTTCACAAACTATGGCCGACGAAATATTTAAAAGTTTAGCCGACGAAATTAATATGTCGTCGGCTAAAGTGCTTTATATTTGCGGATCTGGACAGCAGCAGCTCATCTGGGAAAAAAAACGGGAGATCGAAAAAGTTTGGGTGTTGTCGAAATATGTCCATAATTAGTTTATGGAGCCATATATAGGTACGTATATGTATATATATATATGTTGATTAATTGAGTTTTATTTGAGTTTATCGATTTTAAGTGTGATTGAGTTTATTGATTTTGATTGTGATTGAGTTGATTAATTTTGAGTACGTTGGATGTATATATATATATGTGTTGATCGATTTGGTTGATGATTTGAATTGATAATATATATGAATTAATTTGTTGTTAATAAATAGTAGATATATATATGTTAATTAATTTATAATATTATTGTGTTGATATGGTATGAAGTTGTTGATGATATATATGAGTTCATGATGATTTTGTGATGATGTTGATATATAATATTGTTATGATCGAGTTAATTGAT